>NW_013952467.1:2114459-2117583 GCF_001266775.1 Austrofundulus limnaeus
GGAAATACTGAAATAAATCTACTTTTTCATGATATTCTAATTTTATGACCAGCACCTGTATATAAACCTGTGTCCTCCTTGCCAGCATGCTACTAGCTGCCAGATGTCATATCTCAAAGTTTCAAGAAAAAAAAAAAAAGAATTGACAGGTATACTGAGAGGTGGGGACAGACTTGGTGCGAACTGTCAGAGTGCAGCCCAGCCATAATTTCATGTGCAGCGCAACCGAGCAGCTGTCAAACTCAATAGTAAGTAGGGTGGGGTGGGGGTGAAGAGGTGGATGGATGGAGGGCTGATGGGGATGACAGAGGCAGAAATGAAGGAGGTAAAGGTAGGGGTTATTTTAGTAAAACATCCATCCATCCATCCATCCATCCATGCATTACAAGAAAGGGTTGGTGGGTGTCTTGAGCTTAACCCAGCTGACATGGGAGTGATCGGCAGGGAGCACCCCGAGACCGATCAGTCAGTCACAGAGCTGACATACTCAGACTCAGACCTATGGGCAATTTCAACCCATTAAATTAACCTAAAATCCAAATTCAAACCTTGAACCTTTTTGCTGTGAGCCAAAAGTGCAGCTCTGTGTAAATCATTTAAATTCATTTAAATTCACTGAAAAATGGTACAAACCTGCAATTAAGCAACATTTTTAAGCAGCAAAGCAACAGTTACTGTGTAGAACCAGCTGACTARAACCACAATCCACCCCAAGACCCAGATTTTGATGTAAAAATATGAAAATGCTAAAAATAACTAAAAATAACTTAGTGTGGATTTCATCTGTTGTTTGCTTACGGTATTGTGTTTTTAAGTGAGACCAAGCTGTAATATTTTCTCCTACATTTTYTAAAAAATGGATAATTATTTACTCCGGACAACCAAGCAGGTGGGAAAAGGAAATCTGGCCAGTGGAGGAGACTTTTAACCAATTAGAAGAACAGTTGGTACTAGGACACAAAACAAGCGAAGGGAGAGAAAAAGGTACAATTAGCAATTTTCTGTGTGAATCAAATAACACGTAGCAGGTAGTATTTAAACTACACACATAKAACTGCTGGGATGTCCAAATTCTTCTGCCTTTGCGCACCAGTCCATTAAAAAGTGTGTATTTTTTGGGGGGTGATTAAGCCTTTTCCAAAACGAAGGCGACAAATTTTTGGTGTTCTCAAATGCTAAAACACAAAGCATAAAAAAAAGCAAAGAACAAAAGCAAAAGGACAGAAGAAAGAATGCGCAGGCTTTCTCTGCTCTTTAAAGTGTTTGTCTCAGTAATTTTGGTCTCTCTTATGTTAAACATCAAACAACAACAGACCGTGTCCTTTCTCTTTTTTTTTTCCTCCCCATTTTTTTTGTGTACTCTGTAATTATTAATCCTACCCGTTGCCTGACTGCKTCTTGGACTCGGTCAGACACAAAGGAATTTGTGGAGAAGGCGAAGATGGAAACAAGAAAAGAGAAGAGGAAACAAAAGAATGTCACAGAAATAGCAGGAAAACTTCCAGAAACGAGGAGAGTGCACGTCTTGTTTGAGAGAGGAGGGAGCTGGCACGCGGCTGTGTATGGGCCTTTGTTCAGGAGGCACGGTCCCAAACGCTTTGTGCGACTGACAACGCAACTCAAAGGAAGCTTTATGAGTGCGATGGAACGAGCTGCTGGGCTCGTACCTCTAAGGATACACCACAAAAATCRAAAGCAGCTAAGTAGAGAAAAACGCAGGAGATTGAAACAAGTGATATTGGATTGTTAAAAAAAAGAAAGAAAAAAACAAAATATAAAAAAACAGGTGAGCAGAAGACTTTAAGACTCAGTTTGTGAGAATGTGCGTGGTCAGACAGCGTGTCACCATCAATTACAGGGCACCGAGGATGGGACGAGAAAAAAAAAACAGCTCAGGGTGGCCAGGCAGGGAGAAGGGTGCCAACGTCAGGGCGGAATATCTGGTCAGAAAAGTGGAAGGAGAGGATGCTCAAATTAAAGATGTGCCGTCTCTAAAGAGGAAATCCTCTCTTCCCTCAATGCTAAACGGCTGTTTAAAGMGGAGGAAGAGCGGCAGGCGAGGAGAGGAGGGTGAAGAAGCTTTAACCATTCAGCCGGCGGGGTCATTTTCTGGACTGCTCTAACCACATGCTGCTTTTGTTATTGGGCAACACATGATGCACACGTATGGCAAACTACTGTTCGTAAATATAGATGTAAAGTTTATATAAAAAGAGATTAATGAAGAAATGCAGCCTGAAGAACCTAATCACGAATGCAAAGAACCTTTTTATGTAAGCAGAGCATTTAACAATTGTACGGCCTGATGTGGGCGGAGCAGCACACGGATAAGCCTAGCWAATAGTCTAGATTGGAAGCGTGCATATGGATGCCTCTGGTCTGTAAGTATTAAAAATAATGCGTGCATACACTGTGTGCGAAAAGCGCCCCGCAACTGCGTTTGTGAGCTCATCCAAACGGAATGATAACGAATCCACAGACACATCAAAGAGGCCTGGAAAAAAAAAGAAAGAGGGAGCACATAAAAAGACAGAGAAAATGCAAAACTGAAATATTCAGCGCCCTCTGAAGAAAAAATAAAACAGGCTTGGTTTTCATCCGCATCCCAAGAGAAGGAGGGAAAGAGAAAGAGAGAGACAGAAAACTGAAACACAGAATGAGAGACAGACCACAAATAAGTGAGCACAAGGGCGAGAAAATATTAAAGACAGAAAGAGTTGAAAAGAAAGCATCATTGGGCTGGACGGCTTTAAAACTGCCTACCAACGTGGCCTGTTTGTAAAAAAGGAAAACGCGTCAAAACATTAAACATCAGGGCTACATATGGAAAAAAGAATGAGGCATTTTTATTATACTCCTCCACAGAAGCATGTGGAGTCATTTGGGAACTTCCAAGGGACAGTTTGGCAGAACTGCTGCCAGCGTCCCTTAAACTAACTCAGCCTTTTGGAGCTCTTAACTCTTGGTTTACACTTCAACCTCTTTCTACGTTCGGATAGATTGAAAGATGAGAAGATTTACCTGGTTTACTTCTGTTGGAAAATGACCAAGAACCTGTCATCTTACAGGGATCCCTGATTAGTTGTAACATTAGACTTTATTTAATAAACATATATTTTAACTA
>NW_013952467.1:2118417-2122240 GCF_001266775.1 Austrofundulus limnaeus
ATGTATTACACGGACAGGGCCATTTTATTTACACACAAAGCATTCTGGGTAAATGATGACATGGATCTTGGTACGAGGCTATAGTGAGCTATATCCACCCTGAAGGTTAATCTTGGACAATATCTGACGATTGGCTCTTTTAAATGAAACCAGAGAGCGTTGACAGAGAGGAGAAGGTAGAAATGACTCAGCCTGTAACTGAAAGTATGGATGGAGGAGAACAGAGCTGCTTCATGGAAGAAGAACCACAGCTTAGCCTGTTAGCTTTGCACAAGCTTGCACTAGCTATATTGCCTTATATGTATTAGCTCAGCGCTAGCACGACAAACAAGCTAAACTGAGGTCCTCCATCCATACTGCGGTCCCCTCTCTGTCATGTGGATGGAGGACCTCAGTGACGAGAGGAGAATGAGTAGAGCTGAGCTAATACATACATGTGGTGATAGCATCGGGGCTAACGCTAAAGCTAACAGGCTAAGCTGGGGTTCTTCTTCCATGAAGCAGCTCTGTTGTCCTCCATCTATATTTCAGTTACAGGCTGAGTCATTTCTACCTTCTCCTCTCTGTCAACGCTCTCTGGTTTCATTTAAAAGAGCCAATCGTCAGATATTGTCCAAGATTAACCTTCAGGGTGGATATAGCTCACTCACGCCGAGGACCTATCCACGCCACCATTTACCCAGAATGCTTTGCGTGTAAATAAAATGGCTCCGTCCGTGTATTATATTTTTAAACTTTTAGTTTAAAAACGATAAAAACTGAACATCCTACAGTATTTTTACCGTCTTTATTTTACAGTTAAAATATATGTTTATTAAATAAAGTCTAATGTTACAACTAATCATGGATCCCTTTAAATAGACATGCAACGAAAAGCATTAAATCAAGTATTTGCTTGATAAATGAAAATGAGGTTGATAATCTCAATCGCTGGCTTGTTTGTTTTTTAATGTCTCCTTATTTTCTACTCCGTAGCTTACGGAGGAGTGAACTCTGGCGTCAGATATTTGCCAGGTGTCTCATAACCTCTGTAGCATGAGAGCCCCGTGGAGAGGCATTTACAGTAGCTAGACGAGCCTCTTCGGTTTTCCAACACTTTTGTTTTATTTTTTTACACTACATAAAATTCATGAACTTCCATAAACATCGTAAGCAGCGTGAGGGTGATAGCATTTATTTTAAGAAGCCAGAGGAAGACGCATAAAGGTTACATAGTGTCAGCTTGGGTAGGTGGGAAGTGATTTTATAGCTTCAGCAGCTGTTATTGTGTGTTGTTTTCCCAATCTCTGTTCCAGGTCAGCTCATACCTTTTTTACGTACGTAAATTTCATAAACTTCTGTAAACGTTATAATTGGCYTTTATATAAACATCCCTTTAAAAACTCCAAAGGTTACCTTACAGAGGTCAACCATAACAATCACAAAAGAACAGCAAACAAAATAAACACAATAAAATCGATTAACAGAATAAAATAGTGCAAAGAAAAAAGCTACAACAACAAAAAATAAACAGTGTTTTGAGATAATGTGAGATTAACAGGATATTAAACCTGAACAGATGAGTTTTGAATTGAAGGTGATAATGGAAACTGAATTTCTAAAGTCCTGAGGCAGAAAGTTCTAAAGACGGTGGGCCGAGCGGCAGAATGCTCTTGACCCCYTGGTGGTCAGYCGAGCAGAAGGAACGGTATGTTGGGAGGAAGAGGAGGATCTAAGATTACGGGTGGGAGTGAGGAAGTATYCAGAGGAACGAGGATATTAATGGCGTTAAATGAAAGAAACAGGATCTTGTAAATGAGGCGGTATTTAATGGGAGGCCAGTGTAGTTGCAGTAGAGCTGGTGTTGTATGACAGATGGAGGGGGTTCTGTTGGTAATATAAGCCTRAGAGGTTTGAACTTAGAGTTTATAGAGGAGWTTGTCAGGTAAACCAAAAAGAACTGTTACAGTAATTAAGGCAAGCAGTGAGCAGAGTATGATCCAGAATGGCTGTATTGTTGGGTGTAAGGGATGGAGGCAGGTGAGACGTGTTACGTAGGTGCAGTAAGCTGACTGAGTGACATTACGGACATGAGAGTGGAAGGATAAGGTACAGAGTGGTATTAGTTTAAAARGGTCTCCAAACAATATTATTGTTTATCGCAACATATTTCTCAGACAATTTATCYTCCAGTAAAATTTGTTATTGTGACAGGCCCCATCTTAAATGTACTAGTTAAAAGCCCCATTTAAAGTTCTATTTTTTTGTATTTTGTGGTGACAGTAGACTGAAAATCAAGTCAGATAAAGACACAAACTTAAAATCTGCACCCTTGAGATGGTAATTTCTAAACCTTTTACACTATTTTTCAGATATTTTTAGTTAAAAAAATACAAGTTATGAATATTTTTGTTTTTTAAATGCTGGATAAAAACAGAACACGTTGAAATAAAACCTGAGGGAGTCACGGGGGAAAAGAGTTTTTCTTTGTTTTTTTTGTTTTTTAAATGCTGGTGAATTTGACAAATGACATTTCAATTCATCTTTGGAAAGTGTCTCTGTTCGAACCGAGAATGTGTTGGAAACAAACAAAAATATGAGATCTAACCAGTCTCTCACTTCAGAACATGCATTTTTTTTCTTGCCCTCTTTTTGTATTTAAATGCTGTTTTGCTGTATAAAATATGCAGCGTAATTTGCTAATCATCTGGGCACCAGTRCCCACAGTACACACACACACACACAATATTTACATTTCCCCAAACATGATACAGTAAATAATTAGGCTGGAAGGGTTTTAATGAAAAGCTCCAAAGACAGTCTGTTCTGATTAAGTTGTTTTCAGAGCATCACTGTGCTGTAWACTCATGATGTCAGAGAGTATTTGTAAGCAGCAGAGCTAGCTCAACACGAAAATGCCAACTTCAGTGAAGAGTGACAAAACTCCAAAATCTCAGTTTAGGGGGTCGATTTTACAAGATGTTAACAAAATGACAAGATTATAGCTAAAAGAGTAAAAGGGAGGAATAATGCAGGTATCTTCTTTATCTATGCTTTTTATTTAATATTTTAAAAGATAAGTAATATTGTTCCAGATATAAGCTCTATTAATAGACTGRTGATTTTTAATCCAAATTAACATTTTAGCTTTTTCTTATTCTCGTGTGCATAGTTAGTCTTACATTGTGTAAAGATGGAGGTAACCATGGTAATGAAGACAAAATATGCCACAGAATGTAAGTCAGATGGAAGAAAAATTAAGATTTAAAGGAAGGATTATGGTTGACAAGTCAGATATTTCAAAAGATCTAAACTCTCCCTTTTTTGTGGGGTTGGGGTGGGTGTTTGTGTGTGTGAGTATTATGCAAAATCAACTTTTCTGAGCTTTATATCATGTTATAGTGTCTTTCCCTCATCAAACACATACCCAGAGTGTTGCTTTGACTCATTAGCCATGTTTCCATCCAATTTAAATTTAAATTTTGAGCGAATTTTTAAAAATTAGCATAAATGAAAAGACGAAGAAATGCGAATCAGATGTGTTTCCATCAACTGGCTTGAAGCGAATCAATTACGTCAAACGCATGCGTGTAGTAAACAGGAAGTAAAAGTCGCATCTCAGGAAAATGGAGAGAAGTTATCAGGAACGTGTGGCCACTATTGGGAAAGTTGTAATTATTCTGTCATATCAACTAGTTCTGGCAATGTAATTTGCTGTCTGGAGACATAGAGAAAGAAATGCAATTCTCTTCACATTACAGGAATAACTGAGAATACGCCAACAGCGAGAGGAGGGTACTGCAGCTGTCGTGGCTGCAGTCGCTTTGGTACCGGTATCGGTTTC
>NW_013952467.1:2123172-2124328 GCF_001266775.1 Austrofundulus limnaeus
CATATATATATAAAACATCAAAGATGTTTTTGCGATGACCCTTAAAGAACCAACACCAGCTTGAAACCCAGTAAAGGAGGTCTTTACCAGCCAGCTCTGCGGTACTGAGCTGGTATTTTACCTAGCTCCAGCACCCCTTTAAGGCAGTCATGGGAGGAAATYTTGAGCCCCACTGAAGCTTTTTAATATTCAGGATCCATACCTTGGCCTTCTCCCACCCCCTGAACACGAACTGGGATACAWCTGATCTAGACCACAGAGCTTCCCTTCACTTTTCCTGGGATGATAGAGGAATGTTGAGACTAATAAGACCACTTTAAAGACTGTAAAGGAACATGCACCTTCTGCCTCACAAACACTGCGAAGACGACAACCAYACACATTCAGTGACGAAGGTTTAGGAAGCACTCATGCAGCCGGTGTGCAGCCACACGCAAAAGAGGTGAAAAAAACMTTGCTTTTCAGGTGACTGAATTAAATATAGCTGGGCTTTAGGGCGCGTAGCGTTAACATTAAAGTCAAACTTTTACAGCCCTGTGCCAAAGCCTGGTTTTAATAAAGTTCTAAAAAAAATCTTGAAGCTAGAATTTTAAAAAATGTTGAGAAAAATAAAAGAAAATCTGCTCTAACAATCCGGTGGATTTCTGATGTTTTAAATTGTAAGTTTGGGGTCATTGTTGCAGAAGCAGGCAAGCTGTTCCCCAGATGAGCTCCCCCTTTGTAGAAAACCTCCCCCCACTCTGTGGTGCATCTCCACATCGCTATGCAAATGCCCTGTAATGATCTGAGGCGTGCTGGGATGAAAGAAGCAGAAAAGAAACTTCTCTGTGAGGCTTTGTGGTGCTTTCTGTTGTTGTTGCTATAGTAACAAAGACCTGGCAGTCAATTTGACGCTGCAGCACTTATTTGCATGGCAGGACTTAGGTGCTATTCTTTTTWATATTTCCTTATAATATAAAGAATCTTGTAAACAGGTTGGACTTCTCTGCTTTCAACAGTTGAATGGATAAACACAGGCGCCGCCACACAAAATCTGGTGTAGACGGCAACTTGAGCAGTTCTGCTTGTTTAATTTTATCATCTATCCCTCCACACACACACACACACACACACACACACACACACACACACACACACACACACACACACACACACA
>NW_013952467.1:2124416-2132896 GCF_001266775.1 Austrofundulus limnaeus
ACACACACACACACACACACACACACACACACACACACACACACACACACACACACACACACACACCTGCAGAACAGTCTTGCTTTGACTTTGAAGTTCTTCTGGATCGCCTTTAAAGGCCTTCAGTGTTGCCACGGCAGCAGGCAGGTAGAAGACATCAGAGTACTTACTGTGTGTGTGTGTGTGCGTGTGTGAAGTCTGAGTACTTAATTAGCAAAGAGCCCGGCGGGGCCAGTTGCCGTTTCTCAGTGTTTAACACTAAACGAGGGAATGACTGCCTCGTTACTGATGCTAACAATGAAAATAATTTAAGCACCGACGGATCCGTCTGCTGCGTTTAAGCTCGTTCTTTGGTGCTCAGCTGACAGTGACAAGAAGCAGGCACGACCGTCAGTGTCCTCTTGTGATATTTATGGCAAATGCTAAACCAAAACCTCTAAAATAAGTCCTCCTGTTATTGAACAGTGACAGAAACACGGAGGAACAGTGATAATAAGCATGTCCTACAATGTGAGACAACTATATCCTCCCACAAAAGAGCATTAAGAAACAGCTCTTAAGCCACTTAAATTACCAATAACCACTTAGACCTGTCTTAATCAATCCTCTGATTTCCTAGTACTTCCTCACAAACAGGTAAAAACATCTTAAGGTGGGTGGTGCTTTGGCTGTTTAGTGGTCTGGACTGCTGTGATCAACTGTGCCCAACAGTCTGGTGAAGGAAATACAAGCTGCTTTTCCATCTATTTCTTTACCTGCTTGTTTGTTGTTTACATGTTTGTGTGGAGCTGGTGTTTACCACCAACTGTCACTGGGTGAAAAGCAAGAGGGCTTACAGGAAGCAGCTCTAGAGGTAAAGAGGTAAATATGAAGCTTGAAAAAAAATTTAAACTCTTAATTTAATAACATTCAGTGCCCACACTAACACCTTTAAATGTAGTTTATAGAACAAGGATGGGCAACTTAAATGATAGAAGGGGCTGCAGTTTTTTGTTGACACTACCAGAGGGCCACGTGGCGCTGCACTTACCCAAATGTCACTTTAAAAATGCCAATAAAGTATATAAGACATATTTGCAGAATCCATGGAATTACTGACTGAAATAAATACTTTTCTGCCTCATTTTATCAATTAGCTACATGTTGGATTCAAGGAAATGTGTGTTTAAAGACATAACTTTAAAAAAATAAGTATTGGAAAAAATTTTGATATTTTATAAACCCCTGCAGTACCCCCAGAATTTTATTATTAATGTTAAGACAAAAAATGCAATTATTAATGTTATTGAGTTGCTGTTGCATTGTGTATAGGTAAAATGGTTTAGCTTGCCCTGGTATTTAGCATTCTGCTTCACTGTAAAGTGGAGAGGTTTAACTCTGTTACTACAAACTAAAAGCACCGAGGCTCCAGATAAGTAGTGTCCAGTCCTGGTCCTCAAGGGCCACAATCTTGTATGTTTTAGGCCACATAAGCGTTATGGTGGCCCTCGAAGGGCCACTTGTAATGCTGCGTTCACACCGAACGRYATTTRAGCTTCAAAATKGCAGCCAACGCTGAAGTTTGAAGCTTGTGCACTTTGAGGTCAGACGCAGGTCAGCTCTTGAAGCGCTGCACGGCAAGAGCCTCCCCGCCCCTCCCTCCTCTGTCGGGCTCTGTTTAATGTCGGACGAGGAAGTGCTTTGCTTTATTTACAGAGAGCAAGAGCATGTCACGTTCATCAGATAATTAATTCATAATTAATTCACCAGATAATTCAGAGTAGAGGCTCACAGCTCGCTTTCAGGACTATTTTTGTCCCGAGTCCAGTCTGATGAGCCGCTGCCACGCATTGGTGTGGATATCTCTGTCAGGACACCGACTGCAGGCACTCGATTTCAGCTAAAGAGCTCCTCTCCATCTGTTTCAGGTTAGTGGACATCATTCAGTAAACTGTCCCGTCGGGAAATATGTCGCTACGTCACACAGTGGAGTCTCTCTGATTGGTTGACGTGGCGCAACGAGCTGCAAAAGTTCAGATTTTCTAACTTCAGCGATTTGCGCCTCAGCGCGTCGAACGCTCAGATCGTTCAAATCGCGCTGCTCTAATCACGCTTGAGGCGCCGCAGCACTTTCCGACGTTGCTTGAAGCACGTCCACCATAGACTTTGTATGTAAACTTGCTGCTCCTGATGCTGAAATCGCATTTGGTGTGAACGCACCATAATGAATTTTGATGTTTCATGTTTAACTTTGACTAAACAGAGTTTTAACAGGTCCTCTTTTAAACACTGATAAGAACTAAGTGTACGACTGACTAAATCTGTCATAAATACAGAAATATTATTAAAAGTAAAAGACAAAAAGTTTTACTCACTGATGAGTTTCTAGTGAGGTCATCAACTTCTCCAGAAGCATGTCAATCACTCATTCATTCAAAGGAGGCGTGCCAAATCAGAGAAACATCTAAAACCTGCTTAATAGTGGCCTTCGAGGATAGATGGCCTCAATAAACTTATTCACTTAATGATGTTTCAAATAACAAACAGAACACAATTACATGTTCTAATTGTGTTCACTACATATCAAACATCTGTTTAAAGAAAAGTTCTGATTTCAAAGACTTTCCAGGCTCTCAGCATTAGCAAGTTCTTTTGAAAAAGAAAAAAAAAGATCAAAGAGACTATAAAGGTTGTTAAAACTAGACTCCACCTTAAATCAAGATTCATTCACACTGTTCTCATGATCAAAGAGTGAAGTCAGTGGATATAAACAACACTCTAATAAAGTCTGCTTTCACAAAATGAAGGCAAAAAATGTAACTGAGAAGATTCTTTTGCTTCACTGACTTTAAATAAAATTTAGGACCAAAAGGGTATGTTTTAGTCCAGCGGTAGTAAACATGAAGTTTATTTATATACAGTATCTGTCAAAACCTAATCCCCTTTTAGTTAAATTATGATCTAATTGGTCTAAATCACACATCTTAGCTGGAGGTTTACCTGTCACTTCCATTTTTTTATTTCCTTTATTTATTTATTTTTTCTTCTAGAAGATTCAGCTGTAGGATTCTGAAGTATAAACAGATTTGTAAACACTAGCAGAACTATCCATGTTGTAACTAATATTGTGTTTGACTTTATTAAATGAACTTTTGAGATTTAGCATGTATACTAGACTAAATAATTCAAGCAACAAATACCTCCATCTGTTGCTGTTTATTCTGTACCTTAGGGCATCTTCTAGTTTAGCAATCTTCCTCTTCGCCTCTATTTTCTCCTTCTCGGCCTCAGTGTGGACCGCCAACACCTGAAAGACAGACGGAGGGAAAGCGGGGCAGAGATAGAGGTGCAAAAAGAGTGTTAAACCACGACAGCATCAAACATCACTCAAGAAAACTCTCCGCCTGTTTTGACCTTCTGCATATGGTCTCTTCTCTCTATTACCCCATCAAAAGTATCACCGGAGTGCCTGAGGGTCCTCTCTGTGGATCTACGGCAGCCTTATGTGCCATTCTCCTGCTTTTAATACAAAACCAAGGTCTCCCTAATGTGTCTCGCTTAGACTGGAAACAGAAATCTTTCCAGAGCAAATGAATAAAATAAACAACAGCCTTTCTTGTATRGCTTGCTTCCTGTCACCTTGCGAGAAGAAACAGGAGAAAGGAAAAAGTTAAGAAAAAATACCGGCTGATTACAAGAAAAGAATAAGAAGCAGACATCAAAACCAGAACTCCTGAGAGAGGCTTAATTGAAAGTCTCCCTGAACCTGAATAAAGAGCACATATGCCTGCTAAGTTCTTGCAGGTGTCTCAGGTAAAAGGGCCTGCAGATGCTAGCCTGCCACCAATATGGTACTTTGAAGATGACCCAGGTGCAGCGCAGCCTTTAAACCTGATCTTTATCCCTCTAAAAACCTGGCTTAGACTGGTCTGGTCCGACTCAGATTAATTAACAATGACCTCTGAGTTCAGCACTTTATAGCTGCTCTTTGACTTTAATGAGTTTTTCAAAAGTAAAGTGCATGGGYAATTAGATATTAGCCTTGTTACATGAAAGGGACAATTAAAAAAACACTTTTRGTTCTTTTGTTTCCCAGATACTATTAAAGTTCATTTAATTTTGCCGCATGTTTGAATGTTTGTATTATAATACACCTTACCTTTTTCTCACAGCTGATCTGCAGTTCATCTTTCTCCTGCTGAAACTTCATCTCTTGATCCTGAAAGATAGCAGAGAATTAATAAGTGCAACGCAGACACTACAAAGTGTGACTAAAATATGTTAACAAAACAACCAAACAGTTTCAACAAAACCACACCCTGACTTGTTGGTGTCTTCGATGCTCACTGTCCTGAAGCTGCTGTTTGATCTGAGCCAAGGTCTTCTCCAAGTCTTCTACCACCTCAGAGCTCTGCAGGAGATAGAGGATGTAAAAAATGTTTATGTTGAATCAGCAATAATTCTGGAGAAGAGCTGTGTGGAGCTGTGGTGTTGATATGAACCTTAGCAGCAGACAGAGAATGCTCCTGGTGTAAGTGACTAATATCAGCTTCATGTTTGGCTTGAATCTTCTGTAAAGTCTGCTCATGTTGCTCACTCTGCTGCTCCTTCTCCTTCTGCAGCAGCATCATCCTGCACACATTTAACAGGTTGATTCCAACTTCATATCTGTGTCTTTGCTATAAATGTACAGTAATAATAAAGCCAAWTGGTGCTTAGTGAGCAGTTTTTAAAAGGCTTGCATTGTTTTGTCARCACTGTATCTCTTCCATCCGTCTTTATTTCACACGTCAAACAGGTCCATACCGTCTGTTAGCTTCTCGCAGTTCAGCGCTGAGAGATGCAGCATGGATCTCCAACTGAGCCTTTTCCTGAGTGACTCTCTGACGCAGTGAGTTGCCCTTTTCCACCTCCACCGACTGATGCCTCACTCGCGTCTCCAGCTCACGTATCGTTTGCTCCTGGACCACAAAGATGCACAAAAACTACAAAGTGAAACAGCTTGAAATCAAAGAAATAAATGCATTTGATGACATCAAGTGTGTTTGCCAATAAAGACAAAAACATCAGTTTAAGTTACATCAGCAAATGAATAAAATATGTAACAGGAACTGTGAAACTACTGRGCAAATGTTGGAAAGTGTGTGTACCCTGTATTTATGGACCATTTTAATAATCTACTTATATTCCACTTGTTATTTACAATAATGGATAATGTCTCAGAATAAGCTGCTAAACTCCCATAATGCAGGTGGACTATGCATGGGAATTCCCTGTTGGAGATTCAAAATTCAAGACTTACTACAACTCAACTAGGGATGCACCGATATGAAAATTTCAGCCGATATCGATATCCGATATAATTATTCCTGTTATGGACAATAACCAGTATTTACCGATACTACACAAACACYAATTGTATTATACATATACGCACAAACACACTTGAGTCTTTTTTTGATACCGTAAATAAACGACCAGACCTCTGACATGGCTCTCTGCGTCAGTTATTCCTGGRTACACAGCATCAATATCACTATCGTGATCWAACAGATGCTGCTCAACCAACCATCTCCACTCCCAAAACAGAAACACAAAGCTAAAACGTGGGAAATCAATATCTGATGTTAATATTGGCCCAGTTTTACATATCAGACCGATACGATATTCTAAAACTGACCAACATCGACTGATGCCGATATTAATGGCGATACTGTATATCGTGCATCCCTAAACTCAACAGTGAGTAAAACTCTTATGCTTACTTTAATAGTATTCCTGTATTACTGTATTTACACATTTAGTCAGTCATACACGTAGTACTTTTCAGTGTTTCTAAGAGGACAGGTTAAAACGCTGTTATTATGCAGGAAATACCACGTGGAGCTCAGTTATTGTTTGTTAGCGGTGTTCAGACATTGCAGTGAGACAAGAAACGAGATGTTTTCTGTTTAGTTGAAGTTAAACATGTCAAAGAAATGTCAGAGTTTACTACAACTGGCCCTTTGAGGGCCAATAAAATGCTCATGTGGCACTTGGTGAAAATTAGTTTGATACTTGAAAATGACTGTATGACTGGATTTTTTTGAGGTGCTTCAAAAGCCCAACCAGACAAAAATCAAAACATCTTCTGGCTGTTTTRAATAAAAAGAAACATCTGTTTTCATGCCACTGTCTCTCAGCATGCACATGTGTTTTTGTATGAGCACATATAAGGGCGCAAAAACGTGGCACAGGTAAGCTGATAAAAGAGATGCTAAAAGACAGAGTGTGCTAGTCGATCTAGACGTTGACAGAAGCTGGCGATGACAGCAGGTGGGACGACGYGGGAGGAGGGACGGGGAGGGTTTGAAAAGAATGCGAGAAGGATTCTTGTCTTTGTGTCAGCATCGTGGGGCGTTAGGAAAAAGGAACAAGGGGCTCTGTGTTGTGCTGGGACGCGTGCTGACACTCAGCTCCCTGGCAGTAGATGAGAAGAGGTGCGTCTGCATACTGAGGCTRGACTGGGCACACCTGGACGCGCTCGGTGGGAGCAAATCAGGTCCACTAATTAGGTGTTTTAGAAGGAGAATGACTTTTTTTTGTGACGTTCAGATTATATAAGCTACATCATCAGCTCTGCTCCCCTTTAAAGATTTAAAGATAAAGTCTTTGAAGTTTCAGCGGTAAAGTAATTTAGTGTGAAGGACATCCCTTTAACAGTTTTTGTGGACTAAGGCCAGCAACTGGAAAGCAGCCTGCATCAACAGCCATCTCCCGAGGCTCGCCAAGCTGTGTGCATGAATGTATAATGTTGAATAAACTCCAGCAGAAGAATCAAGTCACGAGAAAAAGAAAGAGGATTCAATAAGKGGTGATAAACTTTCACTAAAACTGTTTTTACAGTTAAATATGGTTTGTCAGATATATCATCAACAAATATGTTCTTTTCCATTACAAAATACTTTATCTAAGGCTGTAATAGCAGTTATTAAAATAGAAGTATCACTTATTAGCCCATTCTGCTGATTTATGTTTTGGCCAACATAATGCCAAAAAGAAAGAGCAGGGCTGTAGTACCATTGCTAGTTATTTGCACATGGAAACAATCATATACACATTATATTGTTTGGCCAAGCCCCCTTCTATCTAACTGCCTCAAAACCCACCACAATACCAAGTACARCACATTGCCTTTAGTTATTCCTTTTATAAAATCTTTTATACGGTCCTCTTTTGGTTATACTGGAGCTTACCATGGAACAATCTTGACGCATTTACAGTCACTTCATTGTAAAAACACTTTTGAATTTAAGGCTAAAAGTTTTCTARTTAGCAGTCCTTGAAATGAAGAGCTGAATCCCTTTATCTAAACTGCAAGAGTCCAATTTTTCATTCTTGCTTATTTTATTTACAGTATCTTATTTATTGCCCATTATATCATATATGACACCAATCATCGGATTTTTTGTGTTTATTTGTATCCTCTTTCTTTGTGTTCGGTGTTTTTCTACAGCACTCTGTTTTTGTATTGAACCACCATGGAAACTACTGTTCTCAGTTTCTAATGTTATTAAAGTATTAATAATGGATGCACTATGTGTATATATGTGCATGCAATATTAATTTACAGTAGGAAGCAGCATGAATGCACAGATGGGTTTAAGTCACATGCCTTCTTCAATATATTCTCTATAAGGACATAGAAACATTAATCATAGGTATACTAAATAAAAAAAATATTTGTCCTTTTTTATTTCTAGCTGAATATAAGCTCTGGGTTGTTGTAAAAATAAGTTGTGGGTCAAACGTAAATTACAAGCTTCTTAATTTCAAAAAGTCATTTTCTTTTCAACTTCACTCTGATTTGCTCTGCTCCTGATAGACTAATAGATCAGTGGCGTTTTGAAGTCTCAACCACAGAACTACTAAATCTAAATTATCACCAGAGGAGTAATTGCCCCGGATACTAAATCTGACTCAAAGAGATGCAGCAGCTGCTTTAAGTCCACTTTATACTGCTGTCCACAGTACGTCTGGAGCCAACAATACAGCAGGAAGACACCTAATTCCCAATGAAAAGGGGCTCTTTTTTATTCCTTTGGACTTAGTCCTTAATTATTAAAAAGGGGGTCTTACCATTGGCTCCACACCACCTAGTGTTTGATGCCTTTTAAATGCTGGCCTGTTGGCAGATTAAGGCCAGAAGAAARAGGCGTGACGCCGGTGAAAGCCCTGATATAATATTTGTTTGTAAAGTGCTATATAAATAAAGTTTTGATTGATTGATTTTGATTGATATTTCTAGTATATATGTAAAAGTAAATATAACACCTATATAGCTTTCTATAAAAAGAAATGCGTATTCGATTGGTGGTGATGATCCTAGCCAATGAAATGTGTACCATCCTATTTGAAACCAAAGTCTTTTCATATAACATCAAAGTCACTGCAGATTTGTGAGGTGTGTGTGTGTGTGTGTGTGTGTGTGTGTGTGTGTGTGTGTGTGTGTGTGTGTGTGT
>NW_013952467.1:2132908-2151852 GCF_001266775.1 Austrofundulus limnaeus
TGTGTGTGTGTGTGTGTGTGTGTGTGTGTGTGTGTGTGTGTGAATATCTTTGAGGACAATCATAGCAATGAGTAAGATTTAATAAGGAAAAAGATCAAAGGCATTGAAAGCAATGACAGGCAGAGAATATTGAAGTCACTCCCACCCAGATGTTAAAGGAGGCATCCCTTTATTTAAGCCAATAAAAAGAGGCAGGTCAGTGTTTTCTGATGCGTGTATGCATTTAGAGCTGAAAACAAATTGTAGCATCACTGTAAAACCTGKCAATGTCTTTCACAAACAAGAAATAAAAAAGCAGGCTGAAAAACAGTTGGTTCAGTGTGGTCTTGAATGAGGTTTGTTTGGAACAGGTTCAATTAAGAGCAACAGACATATTGAATAAATAATGAAGAATTAGATTATTGGTTGATATATGTATGTAGATTTTTTGTTTGGTAAGTTATACAAATGATGTTAAAATATGTCAATGAAAAGAGGTGAAACTAAACATTTACTGCTTTTAACRATCGTGTAAATTAGACAGTAAATATTTGAACTGTAGTGGATTTCACAGAAAAATAAAGCGGGGTAAAAAAAGATACTTATGTACCGTACTTGGGTACATGACATGCTTTTAGCTAATTCTCCTCCGGGAGCCTAAATATGTGCACATGTATTGATGTACTTACTGTGGCCTGAGCACGAGCGTTATACTCAGATTCCATCTTAGCCAGTCTCTGGTTGGTGTCTTCCAGCAGCTCCTGGATGTTTTCAGTGTGTTTCTTCTGCATTTCAAACTTTTCCTGCTCCGTTTCTGCCACAGCAGCATGCAGCTGGCGMGGCAGAGGAAAGTTAATTAGTACCAAATCCGTTTATTTCCCCCTGAAATAATTGTTTCATTTTCAAATGCATCACTGATTCTGAAAAAGTTGGTACGTTGTGTAAAATAAATAAAAACAGAACACATTGATTTTATTCACAATGTAACGTAGTGTTTAAAGAGAATGTATCATGCAAAATCCACTTTTTTWAGCCATTAAATGCATTTGTTGTGTACTTGGGAGTCTCTAGGAGTGCAGAAAAGTTTAATTTAGTCTCTCCCGGTGCTGTGTAGATATCTTTATATTCTGTTTGGGTCATATTTTCAACCCGTTCGGTTTTTAGAAACAGCCAAATAAGCTCTGGACCTACCATCTATAATTTGGTAGTCTTCATTCTCCTCTAGCTCCAGGTCAGACTCTGGCTCCAACATTGACAAGTCTTCCCTTGTAGACATCTTTTAATTAATTTGTAAATTAAAAGTTTCTGTGCAGGTATTTAGTCGTAACCCCCTCTATCCAACTAGAATGAACCGCTCTGGAAGCTGGAGAGGGGCGGGGTTTGAAGCACTTCGTATGGATTTAAGGAGACGGCCTCAAAACGAGTCGCTCCGAGACACACCTCAGAGACGGGGTGAAAGAGGGGCTTGTGGAGTTACAATCAGGAGGAATTCAGACCACTCCACTTTATACAGACCCCAACTGAAGGATTTAAAGGTGAAAAAAGGAGGATTTAAAAGCATGACATGTCCACTTAAAACCAAGAAACTGCACCAGGTAATTTTGAATTTGATGGTGGCAAAACATCTAATAAAGATGGAGCAGGAGCAACAAAAGGCTGTAAAAGTTAAGAGGTACAGATTGGAAACAGCAGCAGTTAATTATATTATTTGGCAATGGGTCAGTTAAAGGACTGGGAATAAAAAAAACGAGTCTCTCAGAAGTCGAGATGGGCAGAGGTTCATCAGTCAGTAAAGCAGTAAATAAAATACTGGTTTGTGAGATTTGCAGTCAAGTGTTTTACATTAACCAGTAGTTTTCTGCTGGCTCAGAACAACTTAAACAATGCTAAAGTATCGCACCTTCTTCTCCCACTCGTTTCTTATAGAGTCGGCGCTCTGATCTGACATTTTCTTCAGCTCCGCTATCTGCTTCTCTTTGGTTTCACAGATGACCTGAGATTCCCGCAGCAAACTTTGAACTGTGGGAGAGTAAAGACACAAACACTTAGAAAGCAGTCAGGTCTTGCCTCGGGGTATAAACGCATGGATACACACGGAGAGACGTGCACACGTGTGCATTGACGAGCTGCCTGAAAATMTGTGTCAAAACAGATTTTTTTTCTTTAAAACAGCAAGTTTCACAAGTAAATTTATGTTTTTCTATGAGGCACTTATGGAATTAGATAAAAACCGATAATAGAAATGAGAAGTCCCCCCAAAAGGAAGGATAATAAAAAAGCTATATAAAAAAAGCCACAAATTATGTGATTAAACTTTTGACTGAGCAGCACAGCTGGAGAACATCAGTCCACGCCAGCAGCCTCTCACTGAATTGTATCTTTCTGTGCTTTTTACTGTGAGTGTTCAGGGACACTTTTGTAAACATCCTTCCAGTGAACTCTGCAATCAACTCTCACCTTTCTTTTCCTGCTTACGGATCATCTCCTCTGATTCTTTCTGCTTGGACCGGTACAGGCTCTTTATCTCTTCGATTTCACGATTTTTTCGGTCCAGTATCTAAAGAACGGAGAAAAGAAAGTGATTAAATTCTTTTATTTTGTTTGTTGTTTGTTTTTCTTTGTTCTTTTTGATTAATCAAGACCTTTTGACAAAAAAAAAACTAATGTCATCAACTAACAACAACCCCAGTCAGTTTTTATTGCAGTGCCACCTGAGTGATCAAAGGTCACAGACGTTCATTGTTGATTTTGGTCTTGCCACTTACTTAGAGATTTGTCCAGATTCTCAGAATATTTTGATGATATTATGGACGGTAGATGATAAAATCCCTAAATTCCTTGCAATTGTACTTTGAAAAACGTTGAACCTCAGCTCAACTTTGCTTGTGAACGACTGAGCCTTTCTGTGATACTCCCTTTACACCCAATCATGACACTCGCCTGTTTCTAGTTAACCTGTTCGCCTGTGCGATGCTCAAAACATTTGTTCTTTTGAGCATTCCTCAATTCCCAATCTTTTGTTCAAGATTCAGGATTTCATTTATTGTCATTTCCCTGGTTATTTCCATGCAAAGGATAAAACGATCTCACCAGGTATGCAGTGCCTTCACATATACATCTCTATTTATAAATATACACATACATACACATATGAAGTGCATACATACACACAATGAACAGGGCTAAATAAATAAATAAATAAAAAAGCTAAAAAAAAAAAACAGAATTATAATCTCAAAAGTCAGTCGTTGCCCCTGTCCCAGCATCTTTGGAACATGTTACAGGCAGTTGAAAATAATAAAGTTTATCCYTTTGAACATTAAATATCTGGTCTTTGTAGTATATTCAAATGAATATAGAATATAGTAATAAAATGATTGACAAATAATCATATTCAGTTTTTCTTGGTTTTACACAACGTCCCAACTTCATTGGAATTGGGGATGTAATTTAAGATGAATCCAGAAGATTAAAAAGAAATAATAATAATTCAATTAGGATGAATAAATATTGTGGTTTTTTTTCCCCCCAAGCTGAGTTGTTGCTGTTATCAGCAAAGACATCTGTGCAGAAAACTCGTGCACGACATGAGAAAACCTCCTCCTTATGCATATCCATTCCTTAGGAGACTGCAGGCAAACGGAGGAAAATGGCAGCTGAGTGAACCACCTGTGCCGAGGTGATGAAGTAAATGTATCTACTTGCTGCTGCCATCTGGGCGTAATTAGTTAAATTAGGCGGTGGAGAGTTGCAGCCCCGGTTACGGAAACACAACCTACCAATCTCGCAGCCCTTGTTCTCAGTTGAATAATGTGTGTAATATGCACAAACAGTATATGTTGCGTGATTGGCCACATCATTTGCTCAGATGGTCAGTTTCAGGTTCTGAAAGCCCTGGAATGGCTACAATTTTAGGCACAACAACACAATCAAACATCTGTTTCTTAGCATGCATATGGACACCTGTATAAACTAGTAGCATTCAGTGGGTTGCTCTGATTTTCTGTCTGAAATGACAAAAAAAAAAAACAGAAAAAAAATACCGAGTTGTTTGTTCATAGACCCCTATGAAGACACTTATTAGCCCAGCCTGTCATCATCTGTGTGTGAATGGGATGGGGGAGATGAAAGGACGATTGGGCGCCTGGAGCAAAGTTCACAAAACATTTAGAGATAACGCATTTTCCCCCACTTTTCACCACCCCAAAGACATTTTTGTCTTTTTAGGGTTTGCCAGACAACGTGATGTTACAATGTCAGGTCCACGGAGAGGGGACTAGATGCTGGGAAACGGCAGCTTTTAGGGTGACTAGTTCACAAGACATCTTAATGCAGTCCAGCTTGGCTAGCCAAAGCTTTAACCAGGGAATGAAACAAAGAGCACTATTATAAAAAATATAATATATAAACTAATAATCCAGTAATAAGAAAAGTACAAAGTAGCAAACCCATTGCAATTATTAGCAAATAACACTAGCGATGTTTAGATGCATAAAATTCTTTGATCTGATTACAATGTATTTGATTTAATAATCTAAATGAATTGTCCACACGGGCAGAAAATTAAATGATCCGATTGTGACGAGTGTTAACATGCACCAGGCTTTTATTCAGAATAGAAGTACTGACATGCGCAGAGTTGTAAACCACAGAAGAAGTAGTTCTACTTCTGTGAAGAACATGAACAAACATGTCTAAACCAAGGTTTAGTAAATGTAGAGACATTATTGCGCTCTTGCTACACTTTTGACCTTCAAGGCGTTCAAAAATTTTTAGCTTTTGAGCTAACCGAGCAATTATGCTTCCCCAACATGTTAACATCTAGCCAGGTGGTAAAACGTCAATTTGAAACAAGGTGCACACGCACAGCCAGGTCAGTTTTCCACAATCAGAATATCATCATCAGATTAAGTGTTAACCTGCATGCCGTTCGGATTATGAACTGGCATAAACCACCCCTCTTTATTTGGATTACCAATTCATTCCAGTTGAGCTGAATCAGGTCAGAATATTCCGATTAGTGCGTTGACATGACACATTTTTATTTCAATTGGTAATTTATTCCAATTACTTATGTCTATGTAAACACAGCTACTGTGGCTTATCTCATTAGCCTTTTCATTTTTAAGCACATCAACAATTAGCAGTATCCCTTTTTCAGCCTACACAATGTTCAAGAGCAAACATAAACAATACATTTGCATTGTCCATTTTCCATTAAGCATTTCGAAGTGCGTCTTTCAAATCAATGTTTTTTTAAAGCCAAATGAGTTAATATCACAGAAAATGAAAGTGGAGATAACTTGCAAACAGAAAGAATAAAACAAAGTGAGCTGTCATCTTGCCTCCTGTTAACCACAAATGCACAACAAGCGTCTTGAAGTGGAGAGAGAGAACCGGTCACCATTTTTCCTTCTGTTTTATTAAAAGCTTCTGCAGCAGCAAAGAAAAGTCAATGTGAAGATCTGACAGATTCCAGGTGGCTGATCTGCAGCCCAGCTGATGGGCACTTGATGTGAAAAAAAAAGCAGCTTCATGGCTGCTTGCGCCAGCTGACAAGCTGCTTTGAAAAGAAGTAAAGAGAAATATTATTTTACTTTCAAGTTAGCAAAGAACGTCAGAATTAATGGTGAACTGGATCATGAGCTACACAGACTTTATCTGTGAGTTTAGCTGAGGARTGTGAAAACTGTTCATATTCAAAAYGAAATGATCAGGGTTTTTACCTTATGCTATATTATTTCCCCATAAACCTTTAACTTGACGTCATAAAGATGAGAGTAATTTCAAGAACGAAGAATTGTCAATTCAACGTCTAAATCAGCATTTTCTACTTGCATTACCTTGCATCTACTTGCATAACCTACATTAAATTACAACAACACAATAGTAATGGTTAAAATATACACTACTCAAAAAAATAAAGGGAACACTTAAACAACGCACGCTAACTCCCGATCTTAATCAATGAAATATTCGCATTGAGCACTTTGTTCTGTACAGAGTTGAATGTGCTTCACAAGTTTGATTTACTTGGACTTAGCGTGCGTTGTTTAAGTGTTCCCTTTATTTTTTTGAGCAGTAGTGTTCCCTTTATTTTTTTGAGCAGTGTAGTTGCACTGTATTCTCATTGCAACCTTGCCTTCTCAACATCTGCATCATGTCTCTGCTGCATTCTCAGTTTCTCCTCCTGGTGCTTCGCCTCCAACACTTTGATCTTCATCTCAGTCTGAAAACAACCAAAGCCAAAATGTCACACATTAGCAACACGTTCACACATTCTGGTTTAAGACATGATTATTGAGCAAAAATGATCTGTTGTCTAGTAACACTGTTTGTTGCAACACAGAATTAACCTAATTTTGCAAATTGAAAAGCTAATCTAGTGTAAACCATCTTCCAATCAAGCACATTACCGACTAGTTGAAAAGAAAACAAAGAACACTTCACAGAATTTTCTACTTCTCAGATTCCTAACATCTAAAGAACATAAATAAAAAAACTATTTTACCACATTTAAAAAATAAAGGTTCCCTCTGTAAGGATAAGAAATTTATCTCAGTTAGTTGCAGATTCTAAATAAAAAATACAATTTCTTGTAGAAATTTATTTTGCTCTATTGCATGTCAAAGTTTTAAGCAAAGATGTTGCAAATCTGTAGCCTTTCATACTATATTATGTGGATGACTGTCAACAACAACCACGCCAAATTTTAGTTCAGTTTATGAAAAAAAAATTACAAAATTAAAGAGATATAAAGATTGTGTTGTCTTTAGTCAATTGTTAAAAAAAAATCAGGAAACTATTCACATRCAAAATCCACTGCACCAAGAAAATAAAATGACAGTAGATCTTCACACCAACCTTTAACGCCTTAAAGGAGACACATCATCATTTAAATCCTTCTTTTCACATATAAAGTTAAGTTAAACTGCAATGCTCTGGTCTGAATTCCTCCTTATTCTATCTCCACAAGCTCCTCTTTCAGCCCTTTTCCGAAGTGTGTCGCAGATCAACTCATTTTGAGGCTGCCTCTTTAAACCCAAATGAGGCGCTTCACACCCTGCCACCCCTCCAGCTTCCAGAGCGATCCATTGTCCTTTGATAGAAGGGATAATGACACTATAGCAGCGCAGAAACATTTTATTTACAAATTAATTCAAAGCTGTCAACAACAGAAGACTTGTCCATCCAGCCTTACCTGTTGGAGCTGGAGCCGGAGCAGAAATTGTAGTTGGTAAGCCCAGACCTTATTTAGAAGTTTCGTTACAAATAACTTGACGTAATAGTTCAGGAAACGTCTTAGAAAATAGAAAAAATTGAAGGGTTTGAAAAATATGACCCAAACAGAATATAAAGATATCAATGCAGCATAGAGGGAAACTAAATTCAACGTTTCTGCACTCAAGTACACAACAAAATGCTTTTAATGGCTAAAAAAGTGGATTTTGTATATGTCCCTTTTAATAAGTGATGTTCTGGGCCACTGCCCGTTTCAGACTTCAGACTCTGTTTATCATTTCTGCCATATTTTAGCAGATTGTGACAATAACGGAGTCAAAACTGTTTTGGTTTCTGTGGAAATTTTTCACGTCTAAATCCCACTATAGTCATTTTTGTCACCTTCCATCACTTCCATGCTTTCATTTGATCTTTAAAAAAAGTTATTTTTTCCCCTTTTCCATGCTGCTGTCTCTAATTAGTGTGCTTAGAAGATGTTTCCCCTCACAAACACACAACACATGGAGACACACAGAAAAACCTTTGACAGAAAAAAAACTGGTTGTTGCTTTGAAGTCACTACTTAAGTTCAGTCGGTATTTGTTCTGGTGTGTTAATCAAACCTGCAGCAGAGTGACAATGTTCTTCCTTTGAAAATGTGTGAGTGTGCACACAAGTCAGTGGTTAACAACATCCTGAGGCTAGATCTTGCTTGTTCTAGTCATCAAAACCATTAAGCAGAAAAAAATTCCCTAAACATTACTTGGCACAGCAAAATCTCATTAGACCTCTTCTCTTGGCAAATATCAAAGCAAAACAAATGTTTTATCTGGGTTAAAAACTATATTTCAATTGCCATATGTCAAAAGGTAAAAGGTGTTGTCAGAGAAAATAAAATCTGAAGACGTGAGCTATGCAGCAAAGACCAGGTCACATGTTTCAGTCTCTCAATGATGCAACAGTCTGTTTTTGCTTTAAACTGATCGATGTGTCGGTTTTCTCAAAGGGTATTTCTTTAGGAAAAGGACTCGCTTGTATTGCTTTTTTTACTTAATAAGAAATACACAACATTTGCAAGATTCCAGCCACACTTGATGTATTTAAGTGCATAAATATTGATGTAATTTGATAAAAATAATGTAGTGAAGATTACAGGAGGAGAAGAAAATATTACCATGCTCTGCGACTGAAATGGTGGAATCAATAAAACTTAAGAGCCTAAGTTTTGTTCAGAAGTGAGCAATTCCCCTCTCATTCTGAGCTCGCTTTAAAAAAAAAAAAAGTCCAAATAAAAGGCATAAATTGCCGTCTGGATGCCTCTCCTCATTACAGAGCTGGAGCTACATTCAGACTGTATCCTTGACAAAGCTCTGTTAAGTATTCTGCCCTTTCTTCCCTGTCTTTTTTCGTGATTTACCGCTATTTCTTGTGCAATTGAGGGGACCACGGGAGACCTGTCAGAGTCAAAAAGGAAAAGTCAAAAAGAAGCGAGAGACAGACAGGGGAAGAAAAGGGGAGAGAGAGATGGCAGTGATTGAAAAGCAAAAGATTAAGTAGAGAGACCTGATTCTGCCGGTGCCTACAAAAAAGAGAAAGAAAAAAATAATAAATCATGTGGGGGTGTCACTTTCTTATCCTCTCTTCAAATGCTCTTTGGAGAAAGTTTGTCAAACTAGATCAGTGGTATTTGAAACTTGTTTATAAAGGCGTCGGTGAAGGGAGGAGGAGGAGGGATGTCGTACACCTAAGGCTTCTGAGATGTCTTCAATCAGCCCGACTGGGTGGTACAGCTTTTCCCCTTTTCTCTGCTCCTGAGTTGAAGCGAGCGCTGTAAGATGCCATGTTTTTTGACACCTCGTATTTGAGAGGATGAGAGCTTGGGAGGGAAGGGGTGGGGAGTATGCGAGAGCGGGAATGTGAGTAGAAGACAAAAAAAAAAACAGTTGCTGCTGCTTCTCTCAAAACCAGCGTMGGGGTCAAGACCTCCTTCCTCAGGAGGATACATTCGTAAATTCTCTGCTAAATGTTTGAGCTCTGCAAAAGAAGCATGTGTGCGTTTCCATCTTCCTCCTTGAGATGTGCAATGTCCTGATGTGTCTTTAATCCTCAGTAAACACAGATGCCGAGGGATAGTCAGCATGTGACACCGAGTTATCTACTGAGCAACAGCTAGATGCCATTTCCACACTCTAACAAGAAGTCCAGATAAAAAGGCTGGATAAAAACTTTGACTAAAATGTATTCTCTGAGGTAGGAAAAATATATTCTCATAGTTTTTGCAAAATGTTTCATTTGAACGAGGAGCGAAAGAGACTAGCATTCAAATTCTTAAAACAAAAATAAAAAAGAAAAAGGAATTGAGAACTGGGTAGACATGTTTGAAATAGTAACTTTCGTATTATGAAACACTGCAAATCCCTTATGGGTCCCTGCCTGAAGCACCATCTTGAAAGTCAACTGCAGAACTAGTCCCCTTTAAAACTACTGAGACTCACAAGGTTACTCTTTTTAGCTTTCAAAAGCGATCAGATAAGACAGGCTATGGCCCTCTAAATCACAGGCTCAGAGCTCAAGCTCCATCCCAGAGGATGCTCAGATTAGAGAGACTGCAACATTATGCCATCAGTAAACGTAGAGGTCTGATCCCCAGTCACGGACTTGTGGACCATTAGACCATGACTGCTTAGCACAAACACTCATTTATACAACTGCTGCCCACGATCCCTCAGGTCAGCTACCAGGGGAAACACTTACAGATGGCTTGTACACACAAACTGTGAGAGAAAGGCTGAATGATTTAATCATCCTGACACTATCTTCTGTAATCACTAGCCGTGGGCCTGTGTTGAGCTAAAACTGACTCATCAATCACAATTTAATTGAATTTTCAAATAAAGGTTCAGCCCTCCTAACACTAAGCACTTTTAGTGTGTGCTGTAGGATTAGCAGGACTTTGCTGCTTCTGCAAGACATTCTCACCCATAAGCAGGCACATTGGTGTAAAATAAGTGACTTTTACAGCTAGCAGTTGAATTTCCAAGACGTCACTCATTTTACGATTGGAAAAAAATGCACTCTGCACTTTTAATAATGCTGTTGTCAGATTAGCAGGAGGGTGAGCCTGAAGTGAAATTTATGATGTTTGTTAAGCTTCCATCAGCTTAATAACATATGGCACAAATATGACGTCTTGTTGCATTTCCTGTATATCGGCGAAACAGCCATGTTTCAATGTTGTAGTACTCGAGATGGGTCTTTGTCTCAACACCAGTCTTGACACCACCTTTTTGATGGTCTTGGTCTTGTCTCAGGCTCGACCGCATTTGTACTTTCTACTTTACTAATTTTTACTACTTGTCTCCGACTTGAGATTTTATTTCAAAACCAGTAAAGACCACAACTGTGGAAATATCACTTAATAGGCAGAAAATCGTTCAATTTATTTGACAACATTCTTGCTTTCATTGGATGTAAAACATAGGGATTCATATCCAAGCGTGACTCAATGCTAATTCTGTATTTTTGTTACTGCTGTCACCCATCCCCACCCCATTGCACTTGCACACATTTCCATCTTGGTCTGGACTTGGTCTCAGCCCCTAAAAGTCTTGGTCTTCTCTCAGTCTCGAGACATTCTGGTCTTGTTCTTGACTTGATCTCGGTTTAGGTGGTCTTGACTACAAAACCAACCTACTGAATGGTGTAAACAACACTGAAGCTGGTAAGCAATGCAACATAAAATCGTCTTTGGTAGGCCAAAGTAGGGTTCATGCAGGTTTCAATAAGTTAAATTTAAGACCTTTTAAGACCATTATGACTGACATTTAAGACCAAACTGATGCATTAACAGAAACATTCAAATCYTCKCAGAAATTTTAACATGGAAACCTTTAATTGTTATCAATTTAGTTATTAAAGGATATTTAAATCTTCATACAAGAACATTAAATTATTTTAATGAATCAGTCATATCTATGAGACCTTAATATCGACTGCTGTGGATCGCTTCCAACTGAGTGCAAAAATCACTGATATCAGCCCAGTCTCATTGAAAACACACTTTCTCATGTTTAAACAACAAGTAGTGGACATGACTAAACTTTTTGGGGTTTTTTGGGCGGGTGAACAAGCTGCCGTATGTGGGGGGTTGTAGCGACGAGGTCAAAAACATGGAAGCAAACTGTGCCATTTTTTTGCCTGCAGTCATCACGGGATTTGTAGTTTAACATGTACAAAGACCAGTAGCAAACTTAGCACTTCATGAAGACAGATCGTGTCAACCTTTGATTGCAGCTCTTTACTCTGTTTATTCATGCAGCCAACACTTCTCAGGAATGATGAAAAGTAAAAAAAAATTAAGACTTGACAAAATTAAATTTAAGAACTTGGATGAAAATCTGGGTGTTTTTAAGGCTTTTTTAGGCCTAAAATTTAGATTTTCAGATTTTAGACTTTTTTAAGACCCAGCATGAACCCTGGCAGACAATGTTGTTCTCGCAACAGCTTCATTTTGTATTCCTAAAACCATATTAGCACTGCTGTTAATTTATACCTGCTTGGAAAATTATAGCTTAAGACAGCAATATACAACCACAGATTTCTCAGTGCCCTGTCTTTTAATTTATGCTCTTAACTCTTCAGTATGGCTCCACATCAGAGTTAGACTTTATGTATCGACCAACAAATGGGTCCCTAAACGTCTAATGAGGCAAATCAATACTCTTTGACAAGATAACAAATCTGGTAAACATAACTTTCACACAGAACATTTTGTAGCAGGACTGACTTATTGGACAGCATCAGACTGCACAGGTGTACCTAAACATATCAGGTAGAGAAGGAGTATGCTTTAAAAGTAGTGTATATTCCCTTGAAAGAAGCCTACACTGGTCAGCTAACTTGAGATATGATCAAACGGCATAAATTGTTGCTTTAATGTGTGCGTGAGTTACTGTGTTACATCAGCCTACCGATCTATTGCCTGATTTGGCTAAGATTGTCTTAAAGCAGAGCGGTCAACAAACCAGACGATTCTTGTTGAAAGATGTCATGTGTTTCTCTCCCCACCCTATGTTTCTTCCTCTTCTTCACAGTGAAGCTGTCAAACTGACTGCAGCGGCTATGAAAGCTGTGACAATTACAGAGGAGTCATGCTCAGTTTTATATTTAACACTGCATTTAAGGTGTGCAATAGAAGGAATGACTGGTGGTTTGGGAGAGATGGGGAGGGGCAGAGGGGACTTCAAAGCATGCTTTCAGGATAGGATTTTCTGCTTAAATCCATATACGAGAGGGAAAAAAAGAAGAAGCTGGTATTTTTGTCTTCCAAGAAGCCTTAGCCATTTTAACAATCCAATCCATGTACATGGATGTTTGTAAATGGCTGTGGGGGTTTCTAATGCCAGAGGAGCTTTGTTTTCTGTCTGTGTTCTGCTCTTGTTTTCATACAAATACTGTGTGTATTCAGTAGTAAGCGGCGAGGATTTAAAGCTTGCTGGAATGTATATGAATAACTATTTCATAAATACCATCTACTACCGCCTTTGGATATAGAAGGCATCAGTTATTTAGAAAGCCTGATTCATCAAACAAAAAAGCTTTTAGTTATTGTCAAGTTCCCCTAAAGCTTCCATTCAGCTGCATACCTCTTTGCTTTGTGGGTCATGATCATTGGCAAAGGTGCAATTCATCTCAAAGCTTGTTGTCAAAATCTACGAAGACAAAGGAGAGAAAAATTAGCTGATGAGAGGATTGAGCAGCTCAGAGACATCACTTTTATCCAAGCAACAATAAATAAACCACAAAAGAGCCTGTGACAACTTACTGGGGATAAGGGAACGGGCTTCTCTCTCAAATACCTGGGGTTTTCAATCTGAAAGAGTAAACAGAAAAACTTCAGGCCTCTATTTTTCCCTGTTCCTCTCCTAACAAAGCCCTAAAACTTCGCAGAGTCTATTATTCGCCCTGAGTTTGCTGTAAACAATGAGGAAAGCACATCAAAAGCCCAGTTTTGCGGCTGGAGTTTCTTCCGTCAACTCTCGTCTGTTTAGAGAGGAAATCACGGCGCGACTTCAAGGCCTTTAGTACGTGTGGTCAGCCCTGCTTCCGCTCTCAGCCTCTTTTCGCTGTCCCTTTTGTCAACACTAAGGACTAATCTGTAAGCTATCCCCACTCTGTTTACCGTCACATGGAAACAAATGTGAAAACATCCCTGCCAAACACTGACTCGGCACGTTCTTTGATTATAATATGAAACATGAGAGACTGAAAAGGAACGAGTTGCTTTAACCACCTGAAAGTAAGCGGGTCATGGTCCATGTGACTTAGCGACGTTACAGTTCACTAACTGTGACACAAACTGTAAAAATATCTGTTGACAACCTGCGGCTTAACTTCTGATGTTTGCTTATGACCCCATTACCTTCTTATAAACTTGCTCCATCAGAGAGTCTTCTCCGCTGATAATGTACAGCTGAAAAATTCAGCAAGATTCCAACTTTTCAAAATAAAGGAGCTCAATGACAAGCAATACACACTTGCCCTACTGATTTTCTCAACATGGGCATAAGGGTGGAAGAGTAGAAATAAAATGCTAAAGTGAGGGTTTATTATGTAAAAAAAAATACTTTTTTGAGCTTTATATAATATTATAATGTTATTCCCTCATCAAAAACATACACAGATTTGCTTTGACTCATTCATGCATGTTTGAGAAATCCTTGAATCTCCTGTGGTAGCCACATGGAGCTGCCTAAATGCTTGCTGGCCTGGTACAAAGCACTGCCTATTTTCACAAAGTTCCTCCCTGGAGATCAGCCTTCCGCTGACCTTCTGAACCACAGAACACCCCTCCTCCAAAGCATCGTTGTGAAGATGTGCTGAAGTGGAAGTGTCTGAAACGGTAGGAGGTTCTTAAAGAGACAGAGGCTAATTTCAAGGCTTTTAGAAGTCTAATTTTTGCTTGATATATACAGTGTTTTGATAACGTCAGGTAATATAGTTACTTGACTTTGGTAAAGAATTGAACTAAGTGCCCCCTTGCAATAATGAAGACTATGTGGGAAGGTACTATCAACACAGAACTAAACCAGAATAGATCGGATGTGAGCAAATTTTAGGAGCTTAGGACTAAAATACTTAAAACTAAAGAAAACAACCACAATTTGTTGCTCCAGGCTGAAAGAGTGACAGGAAAACTGGGTAAAAGTAGCCCTGCCTTTATGCTAAATCTACTCAGGTAAAAAAAAAAAAAAAAAAAGGCAAGACATTTTGTTTGTTGGCATCCTGTGGGCCCTTTTACAAAAAAAAATTGAAGTTTTAGTTATCACTATAATGTGCGTCAAGTGGCGCTCTGTTTTAGGAATTGGTTTATTTAACATCCTCCACACAACCGTCAGGACTACTCAGAAAAAAAAAAAAAAAAAGGCAAGACATTTTGTTTGTTGGCATCCTGTGGGCCCTTTTACAAAAAAAAATTGAAGTTTTAGTTATCACTATAATACATGCACATCCTCAGAGGAAAAACTACTCTTGGTAAGAGCAGAACTACATGCAGCAATGAGTGAGGAGCTGCTTTTAAATTTAGAATAAAAAACATTTTTGAAGTGATGAAACAATCAATATTTTTCTCAACTTGTGCCGTGGCTGAGAACTACACTGGGATTTCTTTTTATATCCACAGACAGCCCAGTCATCAGATTTGATTGAGCACTGCCCACAGGGCAACAAAGACATGTAGACTAAATGCTGTGGTGTGATGTTGGCACGGGGCCATACTAAACTTGGACTTGATGCATACATATGGCTGTGTGTGCAGTCTTTTCTGCTCGCCCACACACGCGCTCCTCTGAGCGCAAGTTTGTCCAGACTCACTGTTGGCACCGAGTCTTGCGTCACTGACAGAACTGGATGATGATTGCAGAAAAGGAACAATCACAAGGAACAGGCTCTGGAATAAAATATACACACAAACTAGTACTGAGCAGGCTGTCAGCCTACTGAATCCATTAAATCCCTGATGTATTCGCCAAGTGCTGTGGTTAACGCTGAACATAAACTTTGTTTGTTTCTCTTGTTTGTCAGGACACAGACATTTCCTTCAACTGTATTATTCAACTCCAAATAGAGAAGGGATGGGAAACTTCAACCAAGGAAGGGGCCACAAATTTTTTTTGACACATCCAGGGTGTCGCATAGCACTGCACATATAACATAACGTAATAAAACTGCCATTTAAAAAAAGCTTGTGTGTTTGTTTATTAAACAAACATGCAGTGCAGTAACTTCACATATTTCATGCTCAAATGCATGTAGAACAGTTGTACACTTGTTTAATAAATATGAATATAAAACATTTAAAGCAAACAAAAAGTTAATATTTTAGCATGCTGAAGTGCAGACTCCAGAATGGTTCTGGTAAATAAGTCGTAGTTGTTTAGTAAACTTTATATTTAGCTTTGTGCAACGTGTTATAGTGGCAGCTTATATTAAAATCATACAAAGCATTCTTTGAACAGATAATCTACTTCCCAAAACATTTTTTTAACTTAAAAAAGCAGTCTTAAAGTACCGTAGTTTATAGATTTTAATAGCTGTTTTAAAGGGGCAAGCAATTTCATGTAAAATAAACTTTTGAGATTTTTATTGTGTTATAACATTAGCTCCTCATCAGAAACATACACACAGTGTTGCTTTGATTCATTCATGTATGTTTGAGAAATCCTGTAGTGTCCTATGGCAGTCATGCAGGAGAACGAAAATATCTGGTTGGCCCTAGAACCGCCTTTTAGGTACAGCTCCTCCTCTGGGCTGTGTCTCCAAGCAGAGTTTCTGCATCACAGACCACGCCTCCCCCGCGACTCCTGCAGGCTATCGGTAGGAACAATTAGCAAACAAATACCTGGTGAAACCGCTCATCTGCTCAGCTCGTAATACTATTTCCCAGTCCAGTCCTTTTTGGATAAAAAATGTCTTTGAGGAAATGTATTTTCAGATGCCAAGGATGATACAGTTCTTAAAAAATGGTTTGTTTGGTTTTTTTAGAAGTAACCCTACGTAGAAAAATATATTTTTTAATATATTTGTGCGAGCCACTTTACAGAAGACAGCTTTCTGAACAAAAGGGAATTTAACAGTGGACTAATAAGATTATCACTAAAAGGCAATGCAATTCCAACATTTGGAAGGAATTGTCATCTGCCCAGGTAAGCTGAGAAACATCTCATGTTGTTTTGTTTGGTTGTTTGGTCTATCTGTAATCTAAGGTTACCATTCATAACTTATATTACAATCAGAGTTCGTTAGTTGGCTTGCATCACATTTTAGTAATAAATAAATTAGCAACATTGACATGTGTGTATCATGTGAGAATAACTGGCTGGGAGATTTCTTATCAAGCTGAAACGATATCTCTCTACTCACTCCGGTTCTTCAGAAAACGTACACTCCGGGTCCGATGGTAAGGTTCAATTGCATCCCTAGTTGCCATTTTCCAAAATTGATATATACAATGTTGCTGCTTTTTATTATTATTACAACAAAATAGGATACAATGCTCCAGGTTGTAAACATGAAGCTGACGTGAAGAAATTGGTGTGACAGAAGTGGTAGGAGGTTCTTAAAGAGACAGAGGCCAATTTCAAGGTGTTTAGAAACGCTATGATGCAAAGTCAAATTTATTTTTGATTTATACATGTAAAACACATAAAAATTCCATCTGGCCAGCAAGATGGGCCAGACAGAAGACACCCATGGGCCACCTGTTGCCCTTTCATGTATTAATGGTAAAACTTTTTACGTTCCAACAAGGAAACCACACAAATGAAAGGTTGAAAGAGATGGCGGTCCAACTGAATCGGCAGTAACTTCTATCTTTCCTTTTGTGCCCACGACAGACACCATGTTGCTTCCGTTACATTAGAGGAAAAACGAACGACAAACCAATATAGAATGCTTCAAAACATGGAAATGAAAGCAGGAGATGTTCCAGTTAGAGTGAAGCTTGGCTGTGCTGAAATTCCGCAGGAGCTGGGCACTTTGAAGCAGCGCATCTAAAAAAAACTTGAGGCGGGTTCATGTGTGCGGGTGTGTTTGTGTGTGAAGAAACATCTGTTGATTTGAAAGATTCAATTCAATTCAAAAATACTTTATTGATCCCAGAGGGAAATTAGGTTAGATGCAGGCTTGGGGGAGCGTTGCCAAGCAATGCCTCTTATCGGCATTTCAACACAGAGGAGAGCAGAGTGGTGCGGTGCATGGCTTCACGTCTGCTGATAGATTCCTCAGATTTCTCGAAGACTGGAAGAAAACGGGAGAACGAAGAGAGAGAGGGGAGGGGGGGGACAGAGTCAAAGAAGCACGGACAGAGAGGAGAGATAGAACAGAAGATAAACCAAGAAAGAGTTCGAGAAGTGGAGCAGAGGGGGTTCAGCAAAAATACCAGCGTGTAGGCAATGTAGGAGAAAGTCAGAAGTGGGCAAATAAAAGAGAGAAAGACAGAGTCGGGGTCATGCAGGTAAGAAGATAAGAAATAAAAGACATAAGGGCAGGTTGCCTATCAAACTCTGACCTGGAGCACTCCAGATAGAGAAGATAAAACAGGCGCACTCTTCCTCTGCTCCACAGTTTACACAACCCTCACGTACTACCACAGCAGTAAAATACCAAAAGGAGGAGACTTCAAAGGGATGTGAGTGAAAGGGTTTGTTTTCATCATTTGTTCAGAAGTGTATAAGCAGTAACTCAGAATCACTGAAGGGGGCTTCAGTCAGTATTTTGTTTATTCATTTATGGAAACGTAGTTTATTTGTCTTCAATGCATGTTTCTATAAAGTGCTGAAATGTTTGCTCTGCATTTGACCCATCACACGAGAAACATCCAAGTGGAGCAGCGGACAGCTAAGTGCCCAAGGAGTGGTTGGGGGTCTTGCTCAAGGACACCACGACATGAGGGCACGGTGGGGAATCGAACCTTTGACTTTCTGATCCCAAGCCAGCTGCCATGCCATTACTCCACAGCTGCCCCATTTACTGCTAAAACCATAACCGGCCAAAAAGATCAGAGCCCTGTGACTATGCACAACAATGCCATTAAACAGGTGACCTCACGCAAATTCTTCGGTGTGCACACACAACTGAATTCACCAGCGCCTCCAGTTTTTACGTAGACTCAGTTTGTTCGGTGTCTGCAGAAACATAATGTTCATTTTCTACAGCTCAAATCCATACTCCACTACGGGATCACCTGTTGGTTTGGGAACCTAACATTTAAATCCAAAACTCAGATCCACCATCTAATAAAAATAGCAGGCAGTAATGTCACAAGCAAACAAGAACTTAAATGATACAATTACCATGTCCTACATCCAGAATACATACTGCTGAAGTCATGGTTCCCCTGTGTAAATATAACAGGTACAAGCATTTATTCATCCCTCTATCTATCAAGGTCATTAATGAATAAATCAAAGCCACTCCGTAAGTTATGCATGGCAGTGAAATACTTTTAAGAAGCAGTTCTGTGGAAATGCTATGAACCTTTATTTTCATACCCAATAACTGAACCACCTCAGCTAGGAGAAAGGCTAAATCAGATTGATGAGCTAATGGCTAGTCAAAGCAACAAACAGGTAACAAAGCAGGCTGCGACTGTCTTGAAGGGATCCCTGATTAGTTGTAACATTAGAATTTATTTGATAAACATTTATTTTAACTGTAAAATAAAGACTGTAAAAATACTGTAGGCT
>NW_013952467.1:2154792-2161474 GCF_001266775.1 Austrofundulus limnaeus
ACCTACAGTATTTTTACAGTCTTTATTTTACAGTTAAAATATATGTTTATTAAATAAGGTCTAATGTTACAACTAATCATGGATCCCTTTAAGACAAATCTAATCTATAGAAGTTCCCATGAACACTATGTTATAAACCTTTACATCACCGTCAGTTTCGCATTAAATAGGTTTTGACACAGAATTCTTTGTAAACAAGTTAGAGGCAGCAGCAGGAGTTAACTGTAGCACCTCCAGTACAGCCTGGGGCACTTCAGCAGGAATATTTCTGCAGGAATAACCATGTAAGGGTAGTAACTCACCGGGCTGCGACTGTTGGAGATAAGATGGAGACTCAAACCTGTGAGAAAATTGTTGCAGTTTTGTAGATGTGTTTTGAGTGGCCTTTTTTTTTTCATGTGTGCGGCTTGCAAATCTTAATTCTAGGCCATGTGCAATATTTTATTGCCCACATCGTACTCGTATCGACCCACTTTTTACCTTGGCAGATATCCATAAGTTTATTAATTAATCTACTTGATTACTCTTTTGAAATATAGATGGGCAGATCTGGACCAGTTTTTAAATAATTAATATTTATTAAGGGTGTGGTTTGTAGACCTGGACATTCATAACAGAGAAGGATTCAAGACATATATGACAACTCTGACTATTTTGAGAGAAAGGTTGTCACAACTTTTATGAACACATTTAAAATATAAGAGATTGGACTGAGACCTTCTGTGACTCGTGAGGAAATTGAGACGGAGTCAATTTTTAAAGATTGCGTCACGCCAACAAGAAAAGAAACGAGCACAACATCCGTATTTTCAAAATAAGACACTATTAGGCAGGATAATTTGTCGGAATAATGTCAAAATCCCAGCTATTTTAATAAATATATGGATATATTTCCACAAAAATGCTGTCAGAATGTATCGTTCTGTTTGGGAAGCAGATGGAAACATGTAGCATTAAGCATATGTGTATACTATACACAATGCACGTGGATTTTATTTTGAAATCAGAAGTTTGAAAAGGATGACAGTGACACAGTTTCAACCATGGATATCAACAGCCTTTATATTAATGTTTTCAGCTGTGTTTAGAGTTCGTCTTTCACAGAATTAATTATTTTTTGCTCTGACTTCCACATTTATCACTGGATTTATCGCGCAATCTCCTTCCTGCACACCCTCCCTTCTCTGTCTGTCGCACCGCAGCGCAGCGGAGCGAAGACGCATGTAGTGTAAATCCGGGGTTAGGGTTTAGTTTTTTGTTTGTTTGTTTTGTTCAATTGTTTGTTTTGAACTGCTGCATGATTGTTGATAACTCTCTTGCAAATGCTCTTCACTAATTACAGTCCAACAGTTACAGCCCAGTGAGATACAACCTTAAAGCAAAACTGACCTTTTACAATTAATTTTCCCTCCCATGTGTTAAAAACAAAACAAAACAAAAAAAATTGTTGGTCTGATTTTCAGATGTTCAGAAACTTTGTTTACTGCCTCCACAGTAATAAAACAAAAGTTTAGGTCAGAGTAATCTTTGTTCATGTGGATTTATTTGTGAGTCATTCAAAGCCATAGGCCCTTCAGAAGCCCTTAAGCTCAAGACGTGACCCTGAACTCACCCCCAGGTTCCAGCTGTTAAGTCGAACCTCCAGGTCACTGTCATCAGAAGACGCATTTGCTTTTAGCACTTCATGCACCTGAGAAGGGGAAATTAAAGTAGCACCAAGAACAAGTTGAGAAGTCTTGATTTCAATGAGAGGATGGAATTTAAATGAATGCTGCCAGCATTGACTGTTTATGAAAACAAACAACAGAAATTGATGGAAGTTATTTCTGCCTATTGATGCTGTAATCTACGACGGAGTATTAGGGCCACACAATGAGTTTTTTTTTTTTTAATTACGAGAATAAAGTCATAATATTGCGATAATATTACTATTAAAGTTTTATGAAAATAAAGTCGTAAGATTACAAGACTAAAATCATAATATTACAAGAATAGTCGTAACATTACAAGATTAAAATCATAATATTATGAGAATAAAGTTGTAATATAGATTAAAGTCATAATATTCTAAAATGAAAGTCGTAATACTACACGAAAAAACATGCAGTTACCACTGCATTAAAATGAGGACGTTGAACAACTTGTCAAGTTGTTCTTTAGTATTGCTTAAAATAGTTAATCTTTTAGCACATTAGCATCAAATTATCAGTAGCAGGACTTGGAAATTGTGCAAATGACTATATGATAAGCATGCATTGTCAGATTTAGTCGTTACGTAGCTAATTTGGATGAAAGCATATTACACTAACAGTGACCCAAGTTATCACGGACTACTTCATAAACACAGAGACATATATGACTGTCCACAGAAGGTGTGAGGGAAATAAGGAGGAAATGAAAAATGGACAATGGACACATCATGTAAGATTATGACTTTATTCACGTTATATTACAACTTAATTCTCATAATATGACTTTATTCTCATGATAATAATAAAAAAATCTTGTTGTGTGGCCTTAATGCTCCGTCGTAGTAATCCCTGTCTTGGCAACAACAAAACATTTCTTTAAAAGTTAACAGACAGAAGGTTCGTCCTTATGTGCTTTCCTGTCCTACCAACAGCACTCAAGTCCCCACTTATCTCCTGCCTTCAACCCTTTCTTCCTCCCTCTCCTCCTAACGTACAGCTCTCCAGATGTTCAGCAGTTCCACATAATTTCCGTCATACAGTAAATTCCACAGGAGGGGTACGTGCAGCCAGACTGCCTGACATTCAGGTTTTCTCCAGTCTTTTGTAAAAACTGAGCTCTGGATTTATTTTTCCCCCTCAATGATACAAAAGCTTCCAGAYGTTTTGTTGATACAAGATCAGGTTACTCAAGTAGAATTTGGGCAAGGCAGGTTGAAACAGAGGAAATGCCTAATAAAATTAAGAAAGAGCGATAGTAAAATGAGATGTTGAATGCGATTTGGAGGTGAAGAAGTGGGGAACCTCAGTAGAATTACACTGACACAGAAAAACAGCCGAATGGAAAAAAATTTGATTAAAACCTCTGACTAAAATGTTACAGTTCAAATTTTAGCAGCAACCACAAACAACAGCCTGATATGAAACAAAATATATCAATACTTCAAGTAAAGTGCAGATCCTTTGAAGTTGAGTTCTGTGGAAAATTATGAACATTTAATATCTTACCTGTTGTAGATAGTTCTACCTTTTCTACATTGTGCTAGCACTATAGCTAGACTTTTGTTCTGCCAGAATTTTGTTTTAAAACTGTACTCCTTCCTCTCCCTTCATCTGCCATTACAAGCAAAAAAAAATCTCCTAATCAGCCCGCAATGCACTTCGGGATAGAGAGGGTTGAGAAGGATACATCAGACACAGAAGGATGCATATGTGGGCCATAATTAGATGAGCCTTTGAATTTGAACAGTCTTGGGTGTATCGTTGTGACGTAAATCAGCCTTCAAATTCAGCCTTAGGAATGCTAAAGTAGTTAGCTAGCGTTTATTTATTTATTCACAGTTACATTTACTAGCTCCTCCTTAAAAGGTTTGATAACAACAGTGTTAAACTTCTGGTTTGAGAAAGATAAAAAGACGGACCATTTTTCCCGTTTTAGGAATATAAAATGAATGTAGAAAAATCGTCCATTTTTCTTCTTTCAATATGTTTTCTAAATGAAAAAAAAAAAGACCACAAATTACAGTATTATATTATAGTTCATCAATAAGGTCAAAATTAAGTTTTTCCAGCCTGTGGCCATTTCACTGAGCTACCCATAAAAGCTAAAGACAAGGTTAATCCAACATGTGTTACCTGTTGATTTACCAGTTGATTACCTGCAGACTCTGAACAGGTAATTCTGACTCAGGTATGCTGGCGCAGGGAAATAAGTAAAACATYCAGCATCGCAGCCCTCAAGGACCAGAACTGCCCAACCCTGAGTTAAGATATTAATAGATCATAACCTTTCCACAGAACCACACTTCAAAAGACMTGAAGAGTCTGTTTAAGATTTATTAAGAAGAAACCTTGAGTGTAGTCAGGATTAATTTGAGCCAGGTGTAGCTTGTGATTTGAAATCATGGCCAAATGCGCTGCGATCACAAACAAAAGCTCTTTTTTGTCTTTTCTTGGAAGCACTAACACTACAATTTAATTTGGCACAACAAAGTTTAATGTGAGTATTTAAATGTGTAATTAAAACTATATTTCTAATCAATAAATRTAACAACTATATTTGATGAAGTCCAGAGGTGCAGGTGGCAGTGTGTTGACAAACTAACCATTCTGGTATCTTGTCTGGGCGCCTGTTTGAGTGGACTGGAGGACACAGGTTGATTGTCCACATACAGCCTCCTCCTGGAAGAGAAAAAAATAAATAAAAAATGACACAAACAGAAGTGCAATAATTTAACCTGCAGCACACGAATGCATGTTTCCCTGCTGTGCTCGTGTGTCCCGCTTAGCATTTGGACGTGCTCGCATCGCCGGGCCGCCTTGACGTTTGCGCAGGTCAACATCTGGCAATGGTTGCATGGTTTGTGGCCTGCAATTCATCCCATCTGAACAATTAATGTCTCTGCCATACTTCACTGTTTCCGTGCACAACACATGGAGAACCAGTCTGACTTGAATCATTCGTTCATAATCACACACGTCCATGACTGCTTCTCATCACGTCTGTCAGGGTATTTAAACAAAAAGGCAGCTTTACAGGAAAACTGCTGATATTAACTGACACATGTGCAGACAGACACACTTATATGTCTTACTTCAACACACCATATACACACTCTGAAGGGCATAACCGAACTAACAATCTCATTCAGCGCAGACAAACGAGCCATTATTAACCCACCCCCGATGATTAAATGAATGAAGACTAGAAAAGCCAAAAAAATTGGAACCACAGTGAAGGAAAAAAAAAAGTCAAAGACATCATAGTAAAATCTAGAGGGCACTATTTCACACTCTTACACAGAATAGTGTTTTTTTTTTGTTTAATTTATTTCTGTTTAACCCTATACAACAAATGAGTACTGACATCTTGTCTATAAAACCTGCTTCCAATTTAATAACATTTTTGAGACATTTTGCTCTTTACACAAAAATAAGCTGCAGTCTGTTTTCAAAAAATAAAAATAAAAATAAAATAAAACATGGCCAGTGGACAATACAGAGTGCATCTCTAAAGTAATGCTATCTTTTATCACAGTAATTATGTAGTTCGTGCACATAGCATAATACATCCATTTTTTCCCAGTTTTGTGTTTGCGAAATTAGTTATGCAAAACCAGGATAAAGTTAAAAAGAAAGCAGTATGTGAAGTATAATGCTGCGTTCCAGTTGCAGCGGTCGGACTGACGCCAGTTCTGAGTGAAGAGTTCCAGTTTGTCAGAACGTTTTTGATGGAATAATGCAACAATAACACAACAATAATGCTCAATGTGACATTTTAAGTGTACAAACAGCTTAAAACATATTGCCTAATGATTGCTTTAAGTACTACAAATATGACTGACTTACTGTAAAGTAAATGACACAGAACTACTAAAAAACGTAAAAGACTTTCAGTCACTGCTGATGTGAGGAGCAGCCATATTGAAATGATGACATCACGTGTGGTCAGGTATGATAAAGCACTAGCCTGGCCCTTGCCTTCCTATGCAGCTCCGCTCAATTCTAGTTTCCCTTCACTGCTCCGTCTGGGACTTCTCCCATAGGCAAGGATTTTGCTGGCAGATTTCTAGCCGAACCAATCACAGAACAGGACATCGATTTTCTGCACAGTGTCTGCTTGTAGTTTATTTTACCTGGGCCAATCAGAGAACAGAAGGCGGAGTTTTGAATGACGTCGATGTTCTGTGCAGTGTCTGCTAGTTAGTTTAGCATACGGCAGTGGAGGAAGTGAATGAAGCCAGTCTGTGTTGATAAGGCTTCCAAATTAAATGAAATTTGTCTGACAAAGCAGCAGCTCTCATTTACAGTCGTCTCGTTCGGCTCGGTATTTCTCTCCTCTCAGTAGGGTTGTTTACAGCACACGCGATTTCRGGTTAGCTTCTTAGCTTAGCCTCCTTCACACCAACAACACACACATTCTTCAGCAGAGGCCACGCCTCCTGCAAGAATCGATTCTCTACAGTATGCAGCAAGTCCAGACCCTTGTACGAAGCAAAGTGAAGGACAGGGTCTGGTTTAAACCAGGCTAGTAAAGCACTGACTTCGACTCAAAATTCTGACATTAGGGGGCGCTGCAGTTAATAGTTCTGACTCAGAAGTCCAAAATTCTGACCGGAGAACAACTGGAACACACCATAAGACTAAACTAAAAAAGGCAACTTTAAAGAACAATTGAGTGATTTTTAATATCAATTATAATAATGTGATTGCAATCTTGTAATTATTTCTTACACAACTAAAATAAAAGTCTTACATAGGGTCAGACTGTCTGTATTTTTCTCTGCACACACACATCGACACACACATGCAGCTATGAGACTTTGACAGGAGGGGCAAACTTGACAATTTTGGGCCTCTAAGTCAACAGGTGGATGAAGATAATTGAATCAGATGTGTCGGGGGTCTGAGGCCCACAGATCAAAGCAGTGGCAAGTCAGGCCAGAGCAACACACACACACACACACACACACACACACACACACACACACACA
>NW_013952467.1:2163612-2171843 GCF_001266775.1 Austrofundulus limnaeus
ATTTTAAATGAGGACAAAAAAGGCAAAAAAAAAAAGCTAAATATCTCAAAGTATGAATTGCTGAAATACCAGAAATCACAGCTGGAATGTCCTGAAAGAGCTCGACTGTTTTGATTTAGGAATTGTTGAAATAGCACCAAACTTGGAGAATGAGATGCATGTTGAAAAGCGTATGGAATAAAAAAAATATCTCAATAGTGTGAATTCAGGATAAGCGTTCACACAACAAGACAAAGTAATTCTATTCTAACAATCAATAAGGTTACGAATACAGTATTTGTTAGTGGGTTTCTAGGAAATTGAAGGTGAGGGTCTAGGATGGACTCGAAGCAGTTGAGCGGCTTTCAGAGACATTTTACATTTCTAATCTAACTTGGTTGTTTTGGGGTCCGTGAGAAAAAACTGTTCAAATACCACACAGAGAGGCCACAGCAGCAGGCCTATTTATAGTCTCTAACCATCTTCCTGTGAGGTGACAGCACTAAGTACTGCTGCGCCTAATCATGATGACATAATTCCACAACCGGCAGAAACTTTTGGATTAAATATGGCAGCGGTGGGGTTGTTCTCTCTTATGCAGTGCCCTGGTGTATATTAAGCTCTCCCTACTACAGTGCTCTCTTTTTATTATGCTAATGAGCATACAAAGCCACTGGGCTCTGAATTGACTCTTCGTCTTAATTGGAATAAAAAAAAACATGAGCCATTAATAACATCACTTTGTCGAGCTTCTGAACTGCCTGCAGAAAGAAGAAATATCCCTGAGCATGTTAGGATGACTGATGATTTAGTAAAGGATGTTAACTTTGCATGCTACGCACATGGCTGTCTGCTTTAGTAAAGGAACATGACATCGTAATAAGTAAGCAGCTCAAATTTAAGTCAAAAATACTTTTTTAGAGCATTTGACTTGTGTTCAAAGAGCAACAGAGGCTGAAATATTTTAAGAGAAAGAAAACATACTAACGAGCTTCATTCTCTGCAGTCTCTGCTCTGCGGGGGTTACAACTCAGACTCAACAAGTAGGAAATGTGAAGAGAAAAGGAACAGAGAGATGGGTCGAGTGTATGAAACGTTCCTTATCCTCTCCGGCTGTTTTGAAGTTATTTCGCTTTGAAAACTCTTTGAATGGACAGCTCATGCAGACTGATGCAAGAACCAGGCAATGTCTTTGGCTTCTCAGATAGCGATTCTAAAAGAACACGATACGCAATCAGTCAGAAAAGCTAACTGTATTTCGGTTCACAGCACAGTTCATGACTTCAGTCTAGTTTTAAGTAGAATGCTCTGACGAACACCTCATCTATCAGAGAAAAACATCTCAAATGACAAGTCACTAATTTTCTTTCACACGCCTTTTTTTCTCCTTAAAAGACGACTTTGATTAGAATCAGAATCAAAATCAGAATTTTTATTGTCATTGTTAAAATAACATTCATGCAAGTGTTTTAAACTATATTTGTTTAGCTCCAACATGCAAGGCTGGATGGACAAGTCTTCTGTTGTGGACGTATTTTATTAATTTGTAAATAAAACATTTCTGTTGTAACCCCCTCTGTCAAACTAGAATGAACCGCTCTAGAATCTGGAGGTGAGTGGGGGGTGTGAAATGCCTTGTTTGGATTTAAAGAGACAGCCTCAAAATGAGTTGCAATGAGACAACCCTCAGAGAGGGGTGAAACGGGCTTGTGGAGTTACAATCAATCACCTTTATTTAAACAGGTAAGAACCCATTGAGATCAAGATCTGTTTTCCAAGAGTGACCTGGCCAAGAGGCCAGCGGCACACGTCATAAAAATAATAATCAAAAACAGTTCACAAATCAGAAAACAAACAGATAAAATGAAGATAAAGAAAGAATGATCCTAAAGGTTTCAGGCAAACCATGGTACTAAACTTGACAGTGACTAAAGCTCCATGATGCAGTAAAATTACAACTGATGAAATGAATAAACAGGAAATGGTTGACGACAGAAACAACACAGACAGTTAATATGTGAAGTTTAAAAACATAGGCAGCGATCAAAGGTCTTGGGGTTGAAATGAATGATGTTAGAGAGGTGAGCCCTGACAGTTTGATCAGTTTGTAAGATGTTCCACGCCGAAGGAGCGGCAAAGCTGAACCCTTTTTTTCCCTAGTTCAGTTCTGACACGTGTAACAGTAAGGAGGATAACATTGTCGGAGCGTAGGGAGTGGTGGTTGTTGGTTCTTTGTAGTAGGGTGCCTAAATAAGAGGGGACTCAGGAGGGCCTTGTAGATTAGAGTAATCTAGTGGGTGTATATGCATGTAGTGAGAGAAGACCAGCCTGATTTAACGTACAGCTCACAGCGATGAGTGAGGTGTGAGGTAACTGGAGCCGGTGATTAACCTCAAAGCACTGTGGTGAACTATGTCTAAGCACTGCAAATATTTTGATACAGCATTTATGTATAGCCCGTCTCCATAGTCCAGTAAGGGGGTAAATGTTGCAGATACTAAGGTTTTTCTAACTTTAGATGAGAAGCAGGCTTTGTTTCTAAATTAAAAACCCAGCTTCAACTTGAGTTTGGTTGCGATTTTGTTAATGTGGGCTTTAAAGTATAAGCCGCAGTCAATGAAAAAAACAGATATTTATAAGTGGAGACCTGTGCTATTTGTTGTCCCTGCTGGGTTAAAAGTTTRYGAAGGCTCCCTGGTTGCTGTCTTCTGTTGGATAGAACCATGAGCTTGGTTTGTCAGCATTTACAACTAATTTAAGCTTTTCCAGATGAGATTGAATGATGTTAAAAGAGTCTTGTAGAAAGGTAAAAGCCTGATTAAGGGAGGATGAACAGCAGTAGATAACCGTGTCATCTGCATAAAAGTGGTAGGAAGCATTAGGCAGATTGCTACACAGATGTAGATTGTGAATAAAATCAGACCCAGAACAGAACCTTGTGGCACCCCTTTGACAACATTTAAAAATGTAGAGGTGGATCCATCCACGTTAAGGCACAGTGTGTAGGATTTGTTGTTTTCAGCGACATCTAGTGGTTGAGTGGTTGAATCATCCTCCCTGGTCCTCCCCCCCACCCCCAACCCCGGCTTCCAAACGCAAAGGAATTGCTACGGTGTCTCTCAGGTGTCAAAAACCTTTGATAATTCCAACCGCGATGTCTACCAGCAGCTTCAGGGCTAGTGATGTTTCAAGTGGTAAGATTATGAGCTTTAATAAGTAAAATTATCCCAGCTACAATGACAGACAACAAATATTACATTTATAGTATTACAACTAAAATCGTTTTTGACACCGCCACCGCAGTTTGTTCTTCATGAGCCTTCGTAGACAAGATGGCGGTGCAAGATGGCGGCTGCCTGTAGGGCGACCCGCGACCATGGAGATTTAAACAGCTTTTTATAAGGTAAAAATAATAAAACAAGGTCTTTGTCTGCAATGATTAGACATGTTTTTTATTATTGTCATTCGTGATTATCTCAATTTCGGCTAAAAGAATTGACAAAATCCTACACACTGTGCCTTTAACGGACTGCGTTCTGTTAGTCAGGTAGTTTGCAAACCAGGAGACCGCGTGTTTTGATAGACGGGAGTGTTCCAGCATGTTTATCAATAATCTGTGATCAAATGCTTTGGATGGGTCAATAAAAAGTGCAACACAATATTTTTTTGCAGTCCAGTGCTTGTATGAAGTTATTTAAGACCTTGAGAACGGTCAATATGCAGGAATTCAAATCAAAGCATTGCAGTTAGACCCCAATTGAATGATTTAAACGTAAATGTCAGAGCAGCCAAGTTTTTTACCACTGATTAATATGATTAATGTGACAGCACATTTGAGAGCGGTAAGAGAGGGTCTCCATTGGTGAAAATAGCCTACAGTTGGTGCTCAAGATCATTGCCTATGTTGGCTTCTGAAATAGCCCACAGTAACTGCTCTGATAATAGCTGTTGAAACAATTTGTTCAGATTCACTTTGTCCTGACAGAAATGAAAAGAGACTAACTGTTTGAACGTCTGTAGTTATGAGGGAAACAAACCTGTGATGAGCTGTTACTGGTGTGGAGCTGGGTTTGTCCTTGAGTTGATCCATGGCCAAACTGTCCTCAGAAAAGCCACTCAGCTCTCCCGTCACCCAGTCAGGCAGACCTCTGCTGCTCTGCTCTCCAGACCGACCGCTCAGTGGCTCATCAAAGTAGATTGACTAGAAAGTAAATTTTAATATAATTCATCACAATACCAGTTTTAAAATGTGTATTATGCAGACAGAATTGCTTATGTGTTAAATTCTTGTTTTTTACTGACTTTGCTGTGCAAAGTATATCTTTACTAAAATACAAATAACAGCACAAAGGTTGTTACAGAAATCTAATTATATATACTAACATACTTCAATGGATCTTGGCAATAAATTATTAACCAGGCACCTGATTGGCAGCACCTGGAGGTACCAGAAGCTCAAAACAAGAGTCAGTAGCAATAGTGAGATAAACGAGATTTTTTTCATGTGCACAACCCACATACTCAGCTCCGCTGCTCATCCCACAAATCCATGTTCACTACAAATGTGGCACATAGGGTCGAATTTGCCATTTATAAAGATTTAATTTTAGGAAAATCAAGATTTTTTTTCCCACCAGTGCACTCTTTGGGGCTTCTGTAGTTCAGAGGTCAGCCCACCTGTCCCTCACGACGCTTAGTACACGACATGATAATATGGCAGCTAGCAAAGAGGATCTCCTTCTCAAAAAAGGCAGTGCTTCTTCAGATTTCTGGAACTGGTTTGGTTACACAACCTCAGACTTGGAGCAACGAACACCTCACTGCAAAATCTGTTTGAAGGGTCTTGCTACAAAAAGCAGGAGTACAAAAACTTTGTTTCGACACCTGAAACAGGCACTCCATTAATTGGGAAGCAAAATCGATTAAAATCAAAAATCAAATTTGGAATGAAAAAAAAATCRGATTTTTTTGGGCCAATTTAACAGGCTTTCCAACTGTATAACATTTATTGCCAAGACGCTTTGTTACTACAAAGAAACAATCTACCAAACACACACTACCTTACCTTTTTGTGCTAATTTTATACTATTTTAATTTATTCAGATCATTCTTACCATGTAGGCAGGGAGTGTTTTGAGGCTCCCAGGCTCTGGTTTGCACGTGAACGGCCCCTCCAGGACACCTTTTTTCAGCATGTGGAGGAGCAAGCGGGCGTACAAGTTGCGGTTTTTTCGACCCGTCAGTCCTGAACCACATGCGGCTGGGTCACACAGCTTCTTTATCCATACGGCACATCGCTGYCGTTCTGACATGAGGTGACGAGTAAAAGGGATCTTGTTACGGCTTTTGACAAACATCACATTGTGTGATTTATTGAAGCAGAACATGAGAAACTTTCCAGTTATACACTTTAAAATGTTTCAATTACAGAAACAGTAAATATACTGGTGTGCAGTCTTGTTAGCTCTCTACACTAAGGAGTAGAAAAGAGGGAGCCACGAAGAAAACAAACAAGCAGGCAAATGAAAATTTTCYTTCTCATTTTAATTTATCATCCTCATATCGTACAATTGATTTATTATGTATTGTGACAAGCCTAAGAGGGAGATCTTTCAAGTGTATTCTGTTATTTTTGATGGATATGGCTTACAGTTAACTCAAACTGGGTGAGRGTTTTACCCCCCTCCACATAAGAACATACTGTGTGATTGGTCATAAGTTTGTGGGTCATGTGTTTGTGCTCAAAGTGCTTGGGTGCTGCCTTTATTTGAAAATAAAACCGCTCTGTAGRTRCATATTATAAAGACCCCAACTTAATGATTTGAATATGAAAAAAGAAGGATTTAAAACTACATATCTCCTATACTGACCATGATATCACTGTACTTAACTGACCGGCACACTGGCTGTGACGTATAATATGAGAATTCAGATGTCTGTCAAGAAGATGAGGAGACACTAGAACAGGGGTCTGCAACCTGTGGCTCTTTGGTCCCTCTGCAGCAGCTCTTTAGAAATGTGATCAAAAATAACAGAATATATTTTATTGTTTTTATACTCACAACCGAAATCAATTTGTATGCAAACATGTGGTCAATACTCCTAATACAAAAAAGTAAAACATATTGATTAGCTAGCCTGTTGTCTATCTAAAAAAAATCCAACTTCTTTCTATGATCTTTCTCTCAAATCTATCAGGGTTACCTTTAAAGATCTTTAAGTAATATTATAATTAGAAAAAAAAGCCTGAATAGTTCAGTTGTTCAGCTTTTATGAAATTCTGTATAAAACTGCGTACAATATTTGTCTTGTTTACATGAATATGGTCTTTTCTTTTGTGCTGAATTGTAAAAAATTAAGGATGCACCAATATGAAAATTTCAGCCGACATCGATATCTGATATAATTATTGCTGTGATGGCCGATAACCTATATTTACTGATATTACACAAACACACTTGGGTCTTTTTTTTAATATTGTAAATAAACAACCAGAACTCTGACATGACTCCCTACTTCAGTTATTCCTGGCTGAGCAGCATCAGTATCACTATCATGATCAAACAGATGCCGCTCAACCAACCACCTCSCCTCCCAAAACAGAAACACAAAGATAAAAAGTGGGAAATRAATATCGGACGTTGATATCGGGCCAGTTATAAATATRGAACCGATACAGATATTCTAAAAAATGACCAGTATTGMCTGATACCGATATTAATACCGATATATTTTGCATCCCTAGTAAAAATAATAATAAATATTAAAATTCACTATATTTTTTTTCTTTTATAACGTCACCCCCACTGGCCGTAAAGGCTCCCCTTCAACAATCTCAAAAAGGCCCACGAACCACCAGTTGCTTGTTTTGTGACTCTGGACACATTTAATTGGTGAGCCAAAGAGCAGAAATGGCTCRTTTGATGATAAAGGTTGCAGATCCCAGCACTAGACCAAAAACTGCAGATGAGCTGAAGGCCAAGGCTTCCAGACACCTCATCAGGTCCACAGGCTGGTCTCCTCCACGCCACGTCACACTCATGACTTGCATACTAAATCCATATATACACTTCAGTGCAGTGGGCTAACATTTCTAAATGTAAAAACTTTTTATTGATTGTATATAATGTTAAACATTTCTGAGAAGTATGTTGAGTTTTCATTAGCTTAAAGATATAATCAAATGAACATTAATTATGTACACTCGACATGTTCCTCTGTGAGTAAATGAAACATTGATAAAGTTTTCAATGAGCTGTACTTGTACTCAGTACCTCGCACAGGTGTAATAAAACCTCACCTGGTTTGTTGGGGTGTTTCAGCACATATGGTTTCATGTCCAGGAGAAAATGGTCAAACTCTGTGTCCAGCCTTTCCCATGATGAGTCCTCACGTCTCTTCATATCAACTTGAGGGCGAAAATCTCAGAGAACGAGCTAACGACAAAAAAATCTGCTGTCTACGTTTAACGCCGATGTACAGTTTTATTTTTCACAAAGTCACTTATGAAAGAAATCCAGCTTTAAGACATGGTAAAAGCTCCCGTGTTACCATGACAACGCACTGATGTAGCAGAGTGTTGCAGTGATTTTTCTGACTAGCTTAGCTGTTAGCCTAGCCACAACGAGCCAGACTTACTAGTTTTTGGTTGTCCACCCCCTCGTTTAAACAAACAGGACAATGGCGAGCTAACGACCCGGTATAACGCGAAASAAACATTAAAATTTGACCTGGAAATGTGATTATCGAGAACGAAKCCCGCCGCTCAAATGACTTCAAACTTTAGCTTCCTGATTTTACGTCACTTCCGTTTCCGCGAAATAGTGATGGGCAGTTTGAAGCTGAAGCTTCAGTGCATGTTTTGAAAAGCGTTTCAGAAGCTGTGTGGATATTTAATATGTTTTCATCAAATTAACAAGAACAGTTCTTTAATACTGTAATATTTTATTTAATGGGTTTTTTCATGAACACAAAATATACACTCGAGTCAATTCTTTAACAAAAAAAGCTTAAAAGATTTAACATAAATTCTCAACCAAAGCACATAAAATTCAAGTAAAAGAAATATAGTACAAGATGTTAACAATCTAACAAATGAACTAAATCATGCAAAATTCAAGTCACTCTGGAAAAACTATAATAAACATTTATTTATTATTTTTTATTTAACATATTTCTCAATAAGAAAAAAATTGTATAGGTCTTCTGGACGGGTTCTTCTCTAATGAAACGTTTTGTCTCTCCTACAAGAG
>NW_013952467.1:2172843-2174814 GCF_001266775.1 Austrofundulus limnaeus
TTCAAAGTCATTTAATTACTCGACACCTCCTCTCAATCATTCCTTTTTGCATTTCAGCTTTTCACCGAAGTCACCTGTAAATAAACTCACTGAACTTTATCTGTTGTCTGAGTCATTTGTTTACTGTTGTCTCACATCCAATTTTTGTAGTACTCACAAAACAAACCTTAACAGGTTCTTGTGTGATACCTGGTCATCATTTGGGACTGAACCAACTGACATTAATTTGCACTGACAAGGGGCAGACTTGCTTTCTAATTACTGAGAGAGTTCAGCTGGTGTCTTGGCTTTCCATGCCTTTAACACATCCCTTTCTACATGTGTCCAATACTTTTTCCCTGTGCCATTCCACATTATTACAAGTAACATAATATCTGGACATTTATGGTTTGATTTCTTTGTATGTATGGGTCACTTGGGTTGTTACCGACATCTGGTAAAAATTTCATGTCATTAGCACCCCGGTGCACGCATGCTTGCCTGCCAGCCCAACCGCTTACCCCGGTGCATGCGTGCGTGCCTGTCCACCCGACCGTACGCTCTTCGGCCCGTCCGCCTGCCTGACGCCTTGCTGCCTGCACGTCCGCACCCCATGCGTGCCTGCCTGCCTGCCCGCCCGTCTGCCCCTCCGCTCACCTAACGCCTTGCTGCCTGCCCGATAACCTGCACCAGTGCAAGCGTGCCTGCCTGCCAGCCCAACCGCCCGCCCCGGTGCAAGCGTGCCTGTCTGGAAGCCCGACTGCTTGCCCCGGTGCGTGCGAGCGTGCTGCCTGTACGCCCGTCCACCTGTCCACCCGTTCGCCCGTCGTCCCCCCGATACCTTGCTGCCTGCCCGTCCGCCCCGTGCATTCCTGCCTGTCTGCCTGCCTGCCCGCCCGACTGCCCGTCTGCCCCTCAACCCACCTAACGCCTTGCTGCCTGCCCGACCGCCTGCCCCAGTGCATGCCTGCCCGTCCACCTGTCCGCCTGTTCGCCGGTCCACCAACCCCCCACCCCTTGCAGCCTGCCCGACCTTCCGACCCATTGCGCGCGTGCCTGGCTGTCTGCCCATCTGCCTGTCCGCCCGTCCGACCACCACACCAGGGGCGTGAATGACTGCCTGCCAGCCCGATCGCCTGCCCCGGTACGTGCGTGCCCGCCTGCCTCTCCTCCCATTCAGCCAGAACGTCCGTCCTCCCCCCGATGCCTTCTTGCCTGCCCGACCGCCCGCCCCGGTGCAAGCGTGCCTGCCTGCAAGCCAGACCGCTTGCCCCGGTGCGAGAGTGCGTGCATGCCTGCCTCTCTCCTGGCCCACCCAACCCCTTGCTGCCTACCCGTCCGCCCACCATGCCTGCCTGCCTGCCTGTGCCAACCCGCCCGCCCGTCCGCCCACCCAACGCTTTGCTGCCTACACGACCGCTCGCCCCGGTGCAAGCGTGCCTGCCTGCCAGCAAGACTGCTTGCCCCGGTGCGTGCGTGTCTGCCTGTCCGCACGTCCAACCCCGGCCCCCTGCCTGCCAGCTCGTTCGCCTGCACCGGTACGTGCGTGCCCGCCTGCCTCTCCTCCCATTCCGCCAGTATGTCCGTCCTCCCCCCGATGCCTTCCTGCCTGCCCAACCGCCCGCCCCGGTGCACACGTGCCTGCCTGCCAGCCCGACTGCTTGRCCCGGCGCGTGTGTGCGTGCCTGCCTGTCCGCCTGTCTGCCCGTTCGCCCGTCCCCCTCAGACCCACTGCCTTCCCGACCGCCCGCCACGGTGCAAGCGTGCCTGCCTGCCAGCCCGACTGCTTGCCCCAGTGCGTGTGTGCGTGCCTGCCTGTCCGCCTGTCTGCCTGCTCGCCCATCCCCCTCTGACCCCCTGCCTGCAAGCCCGACCTCTTGCCCCGGTGCGTGCGTGCGTGCATGCCTGCCTTTCCCCTCGCCCACCCAACCCCTTGCTGCCTGCCCGTCCGCCCACCATGCCTGCCTGCCTGCCTGCCTGCCTGCCTGTGCA
>NW_013952468.1:0-17179 GCF_001266775.1 Austrofundulus limnaeus
GTGTGTGTGTGTGTGTGTGTGTGTGTGTACACAATATTTTCCCAATGGAATATTTAATAGTGACTGTGGAGACCCAAAGACCCGAAGCAGACATAAGGGAGACCAGAACCAAAGACCCTGAGAGGGACCCCAAGCGCGGAACCCCCAGGGGTTTAAACTTTTTAATGTGTCAGAGCCATGAAACCTGGATTTTTCCACCTGTTTCAGCAAAACCCCTTTGTTGCCTATAAGTAAATTAATGTTTTTGTCCATTTTGTCTACATTGTATATGATACAGCAACGGAATCATAGCATAAGTCTAAATGAAATTTGCATTTTGATGCAGAATTAGCTGCTCCCCCCCCCCCCCCAAAAAAAAATTATCATGGTGTGAAAATTAACCAAAATTGTTTTAGAAAATAAACAGATTAGAAATAAAGCTTTTATATTAGCATCCTTAATCAAGCATGTTGTTGCAGGAACTGCATTGACTTAAAATAAATACATTATTTTACAAATAGCACTTTTGTAAGCACACTTCTTTATGGTTTCAAACTGAAATCTTAAGGAGAATTAAAAAAAAAGTTTAAGCAGTTCTCAACTGTGAGGGAATATTTTCGTTTTATATTACTGATTGTTTGAACCTTGTGGCATTTCCTAATTAGTTGATGTAATTGTTTGCTTTTACAGAACTGGTTTCTCACCACTAATGACCTGAGCTTTTGTTAGCGTCTCCTTTTAAATAAATCAAACATCCCAGCAGAACAGTTTAATGTAAAGAAGCCTTTAGACAATGACGGATGGTGATGAGGACTTTATGTCAAGAGTTACATTGTGGTTTATCTGATTTGTCGTTACCTTTCACCTGCTTCTCATGATTAAAACAAAGCCAGCAGTGTGGTGCGGGCTCACGTTTCAGTCTGGATAAAGTGACGGACATCTGAGAAACCTCCTGGACTTTGACAGTAGTTGCAGATGACAGAAGAAACTACTCTATAATTTCACATTATCTATCCTCCAAAGAAACCCTTAAAGTCAGGGAAAATTTTTTATTCTTTTATTTTTACCACAAATACAATCTTGTATTTGGTTTCACACTGTGACCCACTTAGCCTTTTCCCATTTGTACACATTTTTTCTTAACGAGACAAAACCCGGCGCTGTTCTTCATCGCCCGTGATTGTCAGACGAACAGAGAGGGGGCTTTTAGTTACTCGAGAGATTGCCGTTTGCTTTGATACATATTGTAATTTGATTGCTGGAAGTGAAACCTGAAGCTGTGACGGAACGAGTGTCCTACCTTGGGACAGAGACGTGAACACAAACGTCTGTCTTTGTCGGCCTTGTTTTTGTTTTTYACTGCTTTTCTGTATTTTTTGCTAATGCTCCAAAACTAGTTGAATAGAACGAAATTAAATAAACATTTTAAAAAAAGTGTCAAACTGAGGAGAACAATCCAGTCTTATGTGACCAAATTACAAATTAAAAGGTGTAATTATTGTCCGGTGTTTTCAGTCAGGCCCATTGAGCTGCTTGTTTAATATACAAAAAACCTGTTTAGGTCAATTTAAACATAATTTATTGCTTAAACTGTTTAGGTTTTTATCAGCTGTGACTCAATGGGTTGATTGGAAACTCTGCTTCCTTCATCAGTTTCCATAGGAGGTTATTATAATACAGTACATTTATTTATCCAGCCATATGTTTGCTTTGCTTTAATATATTTAAACATGAGAACAGATGTGATACCCTTGAATAAATACAGTTTATGAAGGCTGAAGTTGCTAAAATGATGCCTTCAGAAATAAATTTCTTTGTTCGTCTGTCTGTGAGCTTGATAACTTGGAAAAATAAGTTAGGTACCATGAGAGTTTCCTATAGAAAATTGAGTTGCCCTGTCTAAATCCAAGATGGCTGCTGCATAAATGTCTGTCCATCCTGTGAGCTGGATAAACTGAAAAATAGGCAAAGTACTGACTTCCATTAAGTTGTAAGAAAAATCATGAGGGAAAATTGGGTTTCCACGTCATAGTCCAAGATGGCCACCATTATATCTGTGCCAACCGGCCACCCTAATTATTTGAGTGAACTATGCTTTCTGTTCATGTTGCTTAAAAYGTTTCCTGAAATGATTGGGGCGGCAGAAGCTTAATCTATGGCGGCCAACCCCCTGGCTCCACCATTACGTTATTAATTATAATATTAATCAAAATAAGAGGTTTATAGTAACTAAGTACATTTACTTTGTTACAGTACTTAAGTAATTTTTTTTGAAGGTTTGCAAATCATTTTACTTCTTTACTTTAACATCTACCACCTAGTTACTCGTTACAAAATTAAATCTGTCTGAACTCATCATGAAAGGAGTTGTTTATGCCCTCTAAAAAAATAGTGTTGAATTTACTCAACCAAGTCATGTCAACTGGTTCCATTAAACCCAGTAGAGTGAAAATAAAACAATATACATATTAATTTACTCAGCTTGTGGAAGCAGTTTGGTTCAGTAAATTCAACAGATTATTTCTTAGAGAGCATGTAAAAATACTTTTACTTTCACTATTTTTGTGAACAGTTTTCTGACTTTTACTTAAGTACTTTTCTCATCAGTGAAATTTACTTTTACCAAAGTCATTTTCTGTTAAGGTACTTTTACTTTTACTTATTTTTTTTTTTCAAGTACTTTATAGCGCTTTGGTCAAGATAATTACTTATATAGGCTTAAATGAAGCTAAAGAGTCTTAATGGAACCAAAACCTGAAAGCAGAAATATGTAGTTCAGGTATTTCTTCGTATCCGAGGGTCAAATTTCTGAGCGCTCTCATCGTCACTGATGTTAATATGAAACCTTATTGGAGCTGCAGGCTTCTTTGGTATCTGTGGAATGTGGCAGTATCACTAAAGGCAGTGTGCAGTCAGCCATTACACCAGCACTGTGGATTTTTCTGATCATGTCCTGCAGACAAACCATTAGTYCAAATGAGGTCTGACCTCATCATCAGGGGCTGTCATTGACCTCTGGCCTAACTCGCAGAATTATTTAGAAAGCATCCATTTCCTCCAGATCCATTGTCCTCTGATGGGTGAATATATAATAAACTGCCTGGGAGAGACTACATTCTTATTTTCTTTCTATCTACTCACTAATATTTGGTCAATAAAATGGACGTAGTAGTGACGTAGTGTTTTGTTTTCTTGTTGTTTTAATCTAAACTTCCCAGAATCCTATCAGGTAACAGTGTATTGGTGCTGATGTCAGCTGTGAACTGAGCCGGTTATCAGACTCTATCAACGAACAGTCACTTCCTGTGGTCAATACAAGACGGATCCGTGTCCACAAGGGTTCAGCTCTTATCAAACAGCATTGTGTTCATCATTAGACCTGGTTAGAATTTCACCTTTTATTAACCGGAGCAACGTTCACAGCAGGGACAGAACCGCAACTATTTTTTTTTGTACCGTTTCTCAAATCAAAATCAAAAAAGGGGACGTGTTGGCAGAGAAAGTCTGCGGCCCCTCCAGCGGCTCTGTGACGTCGTCCTGCGGTGATAGGCCTCCATTTCTGGGTGTGTGTTTGTGTGTGTGTTTGAACGTGATAAGTGTGAGTTATCTGCTCGAGCCCTGCACCAAAAATAAAGTGCTCGTCATTTCTTTTGAAAAAAATTATCTCTGCCTCCTGAGTAAAAAAAAAAAAAGAAACTAGTGGCCTCCCRGTGAATCCACATTCTTGACATTTTGAGTTTTTGGTCTTTGTTTGTCCCAGTTAAAGAGAACCCAGCAGGTTTCAGCAGATTTGTAGGATCAGAGGCATGTTGTGTTCAGTCAGAGGGCAGTGAGAGCAGCAGCTCTTCTCCCTGAGGACTTCTCATCAGACGTTTGCTGCGATGGGTCTTGATGTGTGTTCAGAGCTCTGAATCAGTTTATCGTCCTCTCTGGAGCTGCGGGGGCCTCGTGCAGTGGGAACGCTGTGTCTGAAATGACAGCGCTCTGCTTTACCATGACTTACAAAACACATTCAAACATCCAAACCACTGCAGGACGTGTTTCTTTCTCATGCAAACTTTATTAGCAAGGATGTTCAGCCGTATAAATCGATTTTGAATGCACAATGTAACCCAGTGAAATGCTGTTTGTCACAGTCCACACTCAAACCATCAACTTGACTTATCAAAGTGTGCAGTCATTAAAGAAATGAGCAGAATTTGTCAAGAGGTGACAGTTAAATCTTTTTATTTCTTCAAGGACAAAGATAATCCAGGAAGCATTTAACACATTTGTTTTAGTTAGTCAGCTGTATGACTAGTTTAAATAAAAAAAACTACTAAAGAAGTGTATTTTATTCCTAAATTCAGTTCATTTCAATTCAGAAAACTTTATTGATCCCAAAGGGAAATTACAGAAAGTAGAGGTTGCAGGAAACAGTATTTATCCACAAACAGGTTGCCCATACATGATCATCATGTGTTAGCACAAAATCCTGTAAAGATCTGGAAAGATAGGAACAGATTGCACGTTCAACAAACAATTATTTCCCATCATAAACCCTCTGGGTTCATGGTGCAGCACATTTCAAACCTCCGTTCCAAAACCTTCCTTTTTTCTTCCTTATTTCATCTCCTCAGCAGGCTAACCACCTCCTCCTCCTCAGCCTTCCACACCCTTCGTGGTTACGGCTCAGCAAAAATCTGCCCCTGTTCGRGCGGCTTCCACTCCTCAGTTCACAGAAAGAATCAGGCCTTCATTTAAAATGCTGCTTCTCTCAAATTCACTGAAATAATGAAACGGCTGCAACCTTAAATCTCCAAGGTTGACTCGCTCCCCTTTATGTTTAAACATCAATGAAGCTCATTCTTACATAACTGTAGTTTTCTTTTTACATTTCTGTTTTTAAATAAAAGCTAATAAATTGATTTTTATATTGTTTTATGACAGTGGAACTGTGTTATTTTTGCTCATTATACACTGTCAGAATCTCTAACCAGCACTAATACTCATTGTAATAACCTGTCAGTAATGTTTTTTCACTCAGTACTGTAGCAAACGTACAAACTGGAGGAAGTACAAATCTACCTGCAGTTCTTTGTTTCCTCTGACCCGTTGGCAACTTCTCTAATTACTTTAATTTTCTTGAATGAAAACCTTCATTCATAATTAATTGGGTGTTTCCGGACTTTGAATGTGAAACAGATTTTAAAATTCCCACATGCAACGTTCTAGATCTGTCTGTCTGTTCTCAGTGAAACTGAACTGTCTGATTGTTGGTGCTGACTGATCCGGTGTGACGCAGCAAACGGTCATAAGTCATGAGTGTCTCTGCAGAGTGAGAAACTCTTATATTCAAATAATCAAGAAGCAACAGAGGGATTTATTTAGAATTATAGATTATTTCTGCATCCTGATAATTAGCAAGTATCGTCTACTTATATAAGGCAGCTTTTTTCAGTAAAAAAATACAAAAAGTCTAATTCAGCAACATGGTTTTTCTGTAACTGAGTGAATTATTCTCAGTTTTTCTGGAAAGTGTGCTTTTTTTTCCCCTCCCAACTTTTGGGCTTCCCTTTTCATGCAGTCTGTTATTTCCTGTTGCAAATACCTCAGCAGTGATTTTACCATTAAGATCTGGGACAGTTCCCATGCCGTCGCCTTTGAGGGAGCAGATGAGACGTCTGTAATCAGAGATCAAGTAAACAGAGGCGAGACGCAGAGCAGAGCTTTTCTTGTTGGGGAGTTGGCTGTTTATTTTTTATTTTTTTCATCTTCATCTCTGCTGCTGATGACAGAGATGTGTTTTATCACCTCATTCAAGATGATAAATAAGCTTTTGATCCAACAAAACATCTGATGCATTTAAAGAAAGTTGGTTTAGTTTAAAGTCAAACCAAAAAAAAAGCTGTAGGAATGAGTGGTGTTAACCTCAGGTTAGTTTTCTGAGGCAAACGGATGTGAGGGCGCCTCGGGGAACATTCTTCTTCACCTGTTTCTCTGCATTCCTGACGTCTAACTCTGCAGCCAGTAACTGGTTTTAAACCAGAGCGACTGCTCTTCAGTCGCAGCTCACCTTGAACCCTGCTCCTCATGACCCACTGTCCTGCTTGTTTCGGCTGTTTTCCCTGCTTCGGCGCACCTGATTCAAATAATCAATCGCCTACTCAGAAGCCTGTCAATTACTGTGTTGAAGCAGGGAAACGTCTAAATCCTTATTGAGAACTATTGGTCCACCTCTCATGCCACCATTTTTATTGTTTTAAATATCAGTCTGGTTGTTGCGGTAGCAGCAGGTTTGAATCGTCGCGTTCAAAGATCAAAAGTTTAGACAAAGTGTTTTAGAAGCAGCTTTATGAGCTGAGGGGATTTTCTGACCAGCTGGTTGGGAGCGAACGCATCGTAACACACAAACCTCAGCAGACAGTCTGTTCAGATTATCACCGCCATGTGCTGAACCCCAGAGCAACAGTCTGTTCTGTTCTTCATGTAACACTTATCACAGAGGACATTCATTATCGTAACCTCTGGTTTTAGTTTTGTTATTTGTTTTTGTTGCACCTCTGTCCTTCTGCACTCAAGACTCCACAAAGCTGCTGAATAGAGTCAAATTATTGATTCAAATCTAAATATTCCTACTTGTCTTTAAGGCTTCAGGTTTGACATAATAAATGGATACTTGAGACATTCGAGAGGGTTCTGTGGAAATGTGTTGATAGTTACCAACCAAGAGACCCATGTTAACGCTTCAAGCTGCAGCCAGTCAGTCATTTATAGTTTCCTTTTTGCAGGTGTGTCGCTGCACAGCTTGCCTCGGCCATGCCGCATGCTGCTGCTGGTGAACCCGCAGAGCGGGAAAGGACAGGCGCTGACGCTGTTCAAGAACCACATCCAGCGATTGCTCAGCGAAGCCGGCGTCTCGCTCACTCTCATCACCACCGGTGAGTTCTGGGGTCCAGTAGATGTGGAGGTGGGTCTTCAGTATCTGAACCGAGGGGTCTTGTTCAGAGCTGGATCAGTGAGGCAGAATGACCTGACATCAGGATGTGATCAGAGCCTGGCCTCCTTATTTCCTGATAATGAAGTGACTGTAAAAAGCTCTCATTTTCCCAAGGCGGACATATTCTTTTACTTGGAAGAGTGGAAGAATAAATTTATTCAGTGGTTATTCCGTATGTTGYGGGTGTTTCGGAGAGACTGAGACGTTTATTTTCTAAACATGATGTCCCAGTAGCTTTCAAACCCCAAAACACATTACGGCAAAGGCTGGTTCACCCCAAAGATCCGGTGCCCCGRCACAAACAGAGCAATRTTGTATATGCTGTTAAGTGCCAGGAGGACTGCGACCAGTTATACATCGGGGAAACAAAGCAGCCACTGTTCAAAAGAATGTCCCAACACAGACGAGCTACATCTAATGGCCAGAACTCTGCAGTTTTCACTCATTTACAGCCCAGCGGGCACTCTTTCAGAGATGAGGTTGTTCTCATTCTTGATGGAGAGGAACGTTGGTTTGAGAGAGGAGTAAAAGAAGCCATTTTTGTGAAGAAAGACCGTCCATCATTAAACAGAGGTGGAGGCCTCCGTTTTCAGTTGTCCCCCTCCTACAGTGCTGCTATTGCCAGTATCACTCCACCCCCTGTTAACAATARGTGTTAATTAGGTGTCAATGATAGCCATGTGAGGTGAGTATCAGTCTCATGGAGGCTTAAAAGCCTGAATTTTGCCTGAAACTCTCAGACTGAAGAAGTCTCTTGGAGGAGAGACGAAACGTTTCATAAGAGAGGAACCCGTCCAGAAGACCTATACAATTTTTTTCTTTTTGATTTTTTACCTGGATTACTGAGATGCATCAGGACTATTTAAAAATGTATTAAATTTACAAAACACAACAAGCTGGGTCTTCCTGTCTCCTACAATATGGCTGCCATGACATCCATTAGTGTAGACTAAAACAAGCCAACATAAAAAATTTTGCATTTAGTAAATAATTCAAACTCTTGTTTTGTTTGGAGCACCTGTAATCCATCAGATTAATAAAATGCTGAACAATAACATCTTCTGTTTTGTAAATTAAACTGCACATCTGCAACATTTTAATAATTTTTTTATTTTTATTTTCCACTTCATGTCGGTAAATTTGGTTGATGTCAATAACCAGACCTACTGTACCTTTGCTGCTACTTGTTGTTTCATCACCACTGATTGAATTTCTGACTGTCAAGATTATATGTTTGGGGGGTAAATAACTGAAAATAACACGAATTTTCAAAATGTATGCTTTCAGGAGATCATTTTTTTCAGATACAAAGAAAGCAAAGTTCCATCTAAGAAGACCAAAACAAATACTTTGTTGAAAAGGCTAAATTCTGCCAAGGGGGCATTTGTTCTGAGGTTTAGTCAGAGTCCGAGAGGGACGGCAGTTCTGTTCCACCCAGCCATTAGTCAGGGCCATTTGGGAGAGATTAGGCAAAAGGGATTAATTCCAGATGATTTTCAATTACTGCAACATCTCAGTGGTCATTCTCTTGGTAATTTAGTGAACAATATTGTGGTGTTGAGGATTTAGTGATCATAAAAAATACTTTTATTAGATTTATTATTTTTTTGACAAGACAAGATGACGAGCTACACGAGATTATGTGTAAACATTTGTGGTTAGAGGGATTTTGTGAGTGTGTTTTTATTGTGCATTTATTACATAACAGTTCTGTCTTCATATGGGTCAGAGGCAGAGCTGATCGGGATAATGATGGCATGAAAACGAAAYGAGGCGAGGGGAGGGGGCAGAGAGGGAGAGGATGCTGCAAATGATTGGAGGTGTTATTTTGTGTTTGTAATGTAATACTTACATCATGAGATGTCTGGTTTAAATTACCATCTTCTTACTTTTTTGTATTTCTTTTTACTTTATTGCCTCAATGTAACAACAAAAACAATTTACAGACAAAAAAATAACCATGTTGAGATTGGGTTAAATAAACACAAACCAAAACAAATAATAGACGTACAAATGCAAAATCAAGCAACATGCAAAACTATTCAAATAAATCAGTTTTTTATTTGTAATTGAGCAGTCAGATCCTTCATCATGTACAGTGGTTTGCAAAAGTATTCATACCCCTTGAACTTTTCCATATTTTGTCACATTACAACCACAAACATAAATATATTTCACTGGAATTTCATGTGAAAGACCAACACAAAGTGGTATACAATTGTGAAGTGGAAGCAAAATTTTACATGAATCAAAACATTTTTTACAAATAAAAAACTGAAAAGTGCAACGTGCAAAAGTATTCAGCCCCCTTTTCCCTGAGTGCAACCAATTGCATTCAGAAGTTGCCTGATGACTGCTAATGACTCAAAAGGGTCCACCTGTGTGTAATCTAATCTCAGTACAAATACAGCTGCTCCGTGACGGCCTCAGATGTTGGTTAAGAGAATAGTGGGGAGCAAACAGCATCATGAAGTCCAAAGAACACACCAGACAGGTTAGGAATATGGTTTTGGAGAAGTTTAAAGCAGGCTTAGGTTATAAAAAGATTTCCCAAGCTTTGAACATCTCACGGAGCACTGTTCAATCCATCATCCGGAAATGGAAAGAGTATGGCACCACAGTAAACCTGCCAAGACAAGGCCGTCCACCTAAACTTACAGGCCGAACAAGGAGATCACTGATCAGAGAGGCAGCCAAGAGGCCCATGGTGACTCTGGATGAAATGCAGAGAGCCACAGCTCAGGTGGGGGAAACTGTCCACAGGACAACAATTAGTCGTGCACTACACAAATGTGGTCTTTATGGAAGAGTGGCAAGGAGAAAGCCATTATTAAAAGAAAACCATAAGAAGTCCCGTTTGCAGTTTGCCAGAAGCCATGTTGAGGACACAGCAAACATGTGGAAGAAGGTGCTTTGGTCAGACGAGACCAAAATTGAACTTTTTGGCCACAATGCAAAACGCTATGTGTGGCGGAGAAAGAACACTGCACATCACTCTGAAAACACCATCCCCACTGTCAAATATGGTGGTGGCAGCATCATGCTCTGGGGGTGCTTCTCTTCAGCAGGGACCGGGAAGTTGGTCAAAGTTGATGGGAAGATGGATGGAGCCAAATACAGGGCAATCTTGGAAGAAAACCTGTTGGAGTCAGCAAAAGATTTGAGACTGGGGCGGAGGTTCACCTTCCAGCAGGACAACGACCCTAAACATAAAGCCAAAGCTACAATGGAGTGTTTTAAAAAAAAGAATATTCATGTGTTAGAATGGCCCAGTCAAAGTCCAGACCTAAACCCAATTGAGAATTTGTGGCAAGATCTCAAAACTGCTGTTCACAAACGCTCTCCATCCAATCTGACTGAGCTTGAGCTGTTTTGCAAGGAGGAATGGGCAAGAATTGCAGTCACTAGATGTGCAAAGCTGGTGGAGACATACCCTAAAAGACTTGCAGCTGTAATTGCAGCAAAAGGTGGCTCCACAAAGTATTGACTCAGGGGGGCTGAATAATTTTGCACATCGCACTTTTCAGTTTTTTATTTGTAAAAAATGTTTTGATTCATGTAAAATTTTGCTTCCACTTCACAATTGTATACCACTTTGTGTTGGTCTTTCACATTAAATTCCAGTGAAATATATTTATGTTTGTGGTTGTAATGTGACAAAATATGGAAAAGTTCAAGGGGTATGAATACTTTTGCAAACCACTGTATCAGTTTCTGCATCCATTGAGCTTAACTTTATTTTTAAACTTATTTTATATGTCGAGTTTATTCTTTGTTCTCAATCACTTACGTTCTGTGCTAGCTGGAGTTGGCGCCTGTGCTATGGTGCTTTCTTCTGTTTACTGCTTCAGTTACATGGACCTCGTTAAAGATGCTAAATGGCGTATTTAAAGTGTTATTTTTTATAAAATGCTTCATCTTCACTCGAACAGCCTGCAACTCCTGAGAGTCATCAGAGTGTTTGTTAAATTTGTTTGGACACTGAGTYTCTCCCAGTTTTTTTTTGTTTTTGAGTTGACCGATTAGTCTTTTGTTGCCTATAGCTGCAACATGTCTGGTATAAAAAAAACTTGAGGAAAACAATACGGCCATGTTCCTCACGCTGAAGGAGGACTTTCACATTTTTCTTTGTAATAGGTTGGAAGGAGCCTAAATTATGTGACCTTTAATGCAAACCAAATTGTACAGTAGAAAGAAATGAATCATTTCTCTGTATTTATAGTTCAGGGGAAGCAGAATGGGAAGGTTTTCTGCGTGAATGCACACACTCTCGTTGCACATTTCCAGTTTGAATRTGCTCTTTAGTGTGTGGCGGCGACACAGAAGCTGCATGTTTTGTTGTTGTTTTAATGCCTCTGGCCTCTGCAGACAGAATACAGCTGCAAGAGTCATGAATGTGAAYGCTAACAAGAGAGGACGGACTTATTATTGGACTCTTGGCAGGGTGGCAGCTGTTGTAGCTGCCCAGTGGTTGGAGGATGGATGATGACCGCACTGCTGGGAGGTTTTTTTTCTTTTTTGTGTGTGTGTGTGTGTGTGTGTGTGTGTGTGTGTGTGTGTGTGTGAATATGTAAAAATGGGACAAAGATGTGACTCCTGGGCAATCCACCCCACTGCTCAGGCTTCCTAAAACGTCTGTCGGACAGAAATAATTTAAAAAACATTGTTCTCTCCTGCTCCGACTGCATGTTCCTGATCCAGATTTAAAATATTTGTCAGAAGAACCTTAAATCTTCAAACAGCCTCACTACCGTGCTGCTCTTTTGTCTGTTTTTTAATTTTTATTCAGTTGTTTAGATAAAGAAGTGTCTCGACTTGTTTTAACAGGTGTTTTTTTAAGAACAACACATGAAGGAATATTAAACCAACAACAATATGAAGGTAAAAAAAAGAAGTCAATAACAGGACAGAGCTGTTGAAATGTCCTCGATAGTCATTAAAACATGTTCAAGGCTTAAGATTTGACTGGAGCTGAGTGAAAACGCTGCATGATGCTGACAGTTTGACATCTTCTTTCTTTACTGCTCAGAAGCACYGACTCAAACTGAATCCTGTGAGGGGACTCTGGCACAGAAATGTCACAGAAACCACTCGCCACCAGTTTCACCCGTGAAGAATAATTTTCTTATTTCACGATGAAACGATCGGGGGCTGTGGAAGATGATGAGATTTATTAACTAAAAATAATTCTGGTCAGGTTTCAACATGGAAAGGATCAGGCTGCAGTTTGTTTTTGTTGCTTGTTTTTGTTTGGCTCAAATTAAGGGATAGAAGCCGTTAAATCTGCTCCTGCTTCTGTTTCCGGTCGTTCCCACCTGATCTCTGCACYCATAAATTTACTGCTCAAACAGCAGATTCATTGATTTTTTTAGATTCTCTTATCTCTTGAGACAAATGTGTTCCGATGTTTTTCCAGAAAGGAGATTAAGGCTTTTATTTAATGAGCCTCAGTTTTATTTGGTTATGATTAATGTGGTAAAGATGTGATGCTTTTTAAAAATAAAATCTGGTTTGTTTCTCACAAAGTGCTTTTCAAAAAATCAATAACTGTCTGTTTTTATTACCAGTTGCTGAATGAGCCGAGGGCTGTCAGGTCTTTACAAAACAGATGCATAGCATACATTCTTAGAGTTTTAAGGCGGTTATTTTCAGGTAAAGGTGAATCTGTGTTGTTTTACCTGGAGGCAGAGTCCTCACCTGTAAGGTGAAACTGCTGCGATGGGAAGGAGGGCGTTTCTGGAAATGTTCCAGATGTTCTTTTTTTTATTACCTGAAGTTATGAAGGTGTGAAAGACGCACATTTTGACTTTGCTGTAAAGCGTTTAGTTTTTTATTTCACCTGCAGTTATCAGAGTCGGAGCTAATTTAGCACCTGTTCTTTTTTCCACAACTAAAACCAAATGTTTGCAACCAGAGAAAAACGTTGAGAACATCATGTCTACAAGTCCTGAGTTCATTTCAGTTTTAATTTAGAACAAAACAAAAATATTTTTGCTTCAACATGAATTGAGAGTTTAATTAGTAGTGGAATAACATGAACTCATCTTCCTGCAGTGTTGTTTTTAAAATTTCTTTATGGACAGTTATAAAGTAAATGTTAGATTATAGAATCTCATTGATCAGTTTTCAGCRAAACTCTTATTAAATATATTAGATTTGTTCATTTCTTCAGCTGCTTTAACAGAAACTCCTGTTTGCAGCAGCTTTACAGAGCAGCATGTCTRCCTGCTTTGTGATTCTCTACAGAAACTCAACAAAAAGAGGATAAAACACTGAGTGGAAAYGAGTTTTATGTGATGTAATGACATGACTCTAATTGATCTTTATGGGTGTGGAGAACCCAACGGGTTCATTTTTATAGAACCAGTTAAGAACCAGCTCTAGCACCAGTCCTGGTTTATAACTGGTTCCACCTTTTTTTTGGCAAAAAAGCCTCACAAGTGATTTTTTCAAAAAGCTAAGAGTGGTTTATCCAGTGTTTGTGAGGCAGGACGTCATTCCGCCGTAATTACAGCTTCCAGCTGTAATCACAGCCTCTGAGCCGAGCCGTACCGTGACTGTCACTCAGTTTAGATACTTTTTCCAGAGGCTCACCACTTAAAAAAAAAAGAAAAAAGAAATGCCCGTGTTTAAAGTTCTGTTACTGGTTCAGCCTGAGCGGSGGGCAGGAAGCCTCATCTTGTAGAGTTTAATTGAAGCAGTTCAGGTTTTTTTTTTTTTTAAATTATCAAAACTCCTGGGTGTGTTTAGAACCTTTAACACCCTTTTTGTCCATCCTCTGACTTATTGTTCAGTACAGGGGATATGTTTAGGTTTGGGTTAGGGATGCACTTGTAATGGTTAGGGTTAGGAACCGGGTTAGGCTACGGAAATGTCAATACAATGTCCTAATAAGGGCATAAATACAAGTGTGTGTGTGTGTGTGTAGTTGTTTCTGGTGACATTTGGGAGCAATTTTAAGACAAAATGCCTACCTTAGGAGACAGCTGGTGTATTTGGGGATAAAAGTCGAGTCTCTGTTTGGTTTAAATGCCATTGGTGGGTTGGGTTTAGGACCAAGGTGTGAATTGAGTTTAGGTTAGTTTTAGGGTCAGGTAGGTACCTGTGAGGTTAGCCTTAGGGTTTGTGGTCAGGGTTAGGCTGTAGAAATGTAATAGAAGTCATAGAATGTCCCCAAATGGACAGCTGGGCGAACGTGTGTGTGTGTGTGTGTGTGTGTGTGTCAGTCAGAGGGACAGTGTTTGGTATTGAATCTATTTCTGTCATTGTGTGTTTCTGTACAAACGAGTGCTTCTATGACTACACCCTCAGGAACCTCCCAGCAGCTGAGTAAGCTGCAAACGTTCTGTTTCCTGCTCCATCAACACACACACACACACACACAGCACCAGTTGTTGCACGGGTGGAGAAAGGCCGTCTTTTATCAAAGCGAGCTGCAGTCAGGATGCGTGTGACGATGAGGTGGCGACTCATCAGACTTTGTTTTGTGAGGTGAGACYAGATTAATGTGACAGCAGCACTTCCTGTCACCTCGCACGCTCCTACACAAACATGACAGCTGGTCATGTGATGTTTCTGCTACCAAAAATACAACAGGTACCCATTAAAACCAGAGGTCAAGCTTCGCCAATCCTGGTCCTCAGAGGGGCCGCTACCTTGCATGTTGTGTTGGTTTCCCTGCTCCAGCTCACCTGATTCATTCATACCTCTTCAAGTTCTGCTAAAGCCACTTGTTCATTCAAATCAGGCCTTTTTTATTTTAAATTTTTAAATTTCTATAATCAGCTGACAATTTTATTTTATCTATAAGCTGCTCAGTTCTCCTTTTCTGTATGTTTGTATTTTTACTATCAAACAAAAAATGTTCATGCATTTCCTGCACCGCTCTTTATTTTTAAACAACTTCTTTTTCATTTCATCACTCTGAGGACGTTTAAAAAAATGTGATTCAGTTTTTTCTGTTATCCCAAACCTTTCTATTACCTCTGTGGACAAACGTCTCTGCTCTGCTGTCCTCTCAGTGAATACAAAGTCCCACCATGATGCAGCAGCACTGCATTGCAGTCCTTTTGGCAATTAGGCCCTTCAGTCCGTCTCAGTCTTTGCTCTGAGGAAACGGGATGTGAKGTTTCGTTGCAGGGTTTGGGACATGTGGGGCGGTGGGACTATAGAAACGTCTCTGCAGAACTCTGTGTTTCAGGTCAGAATCAGATCAATTTGTCAAAGTGCTCCTGGATAATTGAGTCGACCTAATTTAATTGGCTTTGTGCTAAACGCTTCATTAACGACGGTGGATCGGCTTTCTGTTTGACTGTAATTCTTTAACTTGGGAGAAAAGGATTGAAGTTGTGGATCATCACTACCATAAAAACAGGCTCTCATTGTTTTTAGTCACCATCTCTAACTGTTTAAGATTAAGTGTTATATACTGGAAAGTACATTCTGACCTGAAATATTGTAAACATTTAATGAAGACAGCAGAAAGATGAGTTTGTTTACAGATATCCCAGCGTGACTCTCTGATATATCGAGGTCACAYGCCTGCAGAGTCGGGGGTGTTTTGATTCTGATATGGGAGACTGTGTATTAAACAATAGTTTTTTTCATTTTGTCTGCAGAACAAATGAAACTTTAAGCAGGCAGACAGGGACAGGTTGACCTCCATCTTGTCGACAATATGCAAAATGTTTGTAAACGTTTTAATTATTGAAGTTTAACCTGATTTCTCTGTGATTTATATCCACTACAATGGGGATAACTCACTCACTGCATATACTTTATATATTTATACACACACACTCCATAAATGTAGATTATATAAGGAAAGGTCATAAGGAGCAGGCAGGCGTTTTTCCAACTAAAACACGAGTTTCTGGATCTGCGCGACGACCAACCACGACCTTTGTTCTCAAAAAATGTGACGAACAAATGTTTCCAGCTGTCCATTTTGTGGGAGAGGAAAGACACACCTGCAGAGGGAAGATGTTGACACGTGTGTGTGTGTGTGTTTTATAGAGAGGCAGGATCACGCCCGGGAGCATGTGAAAGAAGCCGATCTGTCACAGTGGGACGCTATCGTCATCATGTCAGGAGACGGACTTCTCTACGAGGTACGCAGGAATCAATGCAGRTTATCACTGGTGTTAATGTGCTTTGATAATAAATAAATGATCATTTCTTTTACTAAAGCGGTATGACAAAAAACGCTGCATTTTGTGATTGTTTTTTCTGTGAATTGTGCGTGTCAGGTGGTAAATGGTCTGCTGGAGCGTTCGGACTGTGAAGAGGCCATCCAGACCCCACTGGGTATCCTTCCTAGTGGATCAGGCAACGCCTTGGCTGCATCTGTACATTACTACTCTGGGTGAGCAGCAGGAATAAAAACAASTTTATATTTTTCATCCTCTATCTTGGATGTCTTGAAAGTGCCTAAATTAAGTGTTAAATACTTTATGGTAAACCAGAGAAAGTTTATTGTTTCAGKTGGTGATCTGGGAGAATGATGAGTTATAACTTTATTCTGTCACTTCATCTTTTAGCTGAGGTGTGCAGTATTTTTACCCGCCGTCAAACCGGTCAAACCCGTCCAGCAGCAAACTGCGAGGCCCACGTAGTTGTCTGATTCATTTGTGTGCTCAGCTCTGTTGGCTGAAGTATGTGATGTCAGAGCAGCCTGTGGCTAAACTGAACCCAAGTTTGGTCAAATATGTCCTTTGTTTCCATCAACAGATCATCTCCTCTGACTGAGGAGGTTAATGTTCTGTCATGGGTTGAAGGAACTGTCTGTGAAGTCCAAAGTCTGTTTTTTCATTGATGAATGATAAATAAATATTAATTATAAACAATGATTAAGGGAAAACTGGTTCAAATATACTATTTCTTCATTTTAAGTGTACTCCAGTGGTTTAAATCGTAAACATTGGAGCCATTGTCTATGTGGGTRCAAAATGGAGTAAGTATCAAAATAATGTGCGCAGCCAAGATTACAATTATGCAAACAGAAACAGACGGTGAGTAATTTTTTAATTTTAATTTTTTAAGAAAAAGAAAAAGGAGAAATGTAATGGGAAAGTTTGAAAAAGAGAATAGAAGATATGTGAGTTATAAACCAAGAAAACACAGTCACACACAAAAAGACAACACACTATCGGTCTGCATACCTGCATAGATGGAGAGGACAAAAATACAGCAACAAAATATATGTGTGTATATAGTAATAAT
>NW_013952468.1:17243-18620 GCF_001266775.1 Austrofundulus limnaeus
TTTTTTTTTTTTTTTTTTTTTTTTGAAAATTTGGTTATGCACTTTCCCCAACTGTTCTGTCAGTATTTCCTAAACTGGCACCAACCTGCACCAAATATATCTTCAGACACTCTACTAATCAAAATATACAAGATAAGATGTACAGTCATAATTTTTTTCATTTTTGTACCCAAAAGAAAAGACACCAACCCTCTAAATTAATGATATATGCCAAATTTMAAATATTGTACATATTATTGCCCAACTTTACTCTCCAGTAGAATCAGCCTCAGCTTGTGTGTTTTTATCTTTGTTTGGTTGTAAAATAAAGATAAAAAACAAACTTTGAGCTCGAAGGCCCGTCAGCCACTAAGTTTCTGTTTCGGTCTTACCCAGATGTGCTGCAGGTCTTGGCTGTTGACTGGATACAGAACGCAGTTTGTTCCCACCAGCTTCACCGCACACTCGATGTCGATGTTGGTCACAATACCACATTGGTTGTCCTGAAACAACACAGACCCACGTCGTTCATGTAACATCATGTAGGATGACGCAGCAGAACTGAGGACAGCTCTGAGGTTTCTGTGGCTCGGCGGAACAGATGAGCTTAATTCTTCGGCGTAACGCAGCTCTGAACAGCGAAGAGAAATAAAAAAGGTTTGGAGGGTGAAAGGGTTAAAGTGAGGACTTCACTTACACTGGAATTGTTCCGTCGCACAATATCTCTGATGACGATCGATCGATCCTCTAGTTTTAGCTGTAAAAAAAAGAAAAAAGCAGAGAAGGCGGCAGTTAAATCTGTCTGACGTCATCTTTAATAAAAAAAACAATTAAACAATTTGCAGAGTGTCTGATACTAAAACCGGATCGTACTTATTAAAAGTTACAGTTTAGTGTGCAACGTGATTAAAAGCAGAGCTGCGCGTCTAATCTCACACACACGTCTTCCTATCTTTGTGAGGACCACACACAGCGCTCAGCCTCGCTCTGCGCCGTCTTTTTCCCCAAGTTTGGTGAGAGGTGGATATGGAGRGAYGAAAAAATAGCTCTCAACTTGATCTGGCCTTATTTAAATAAAAATGACTACATGCCATGAAATTCTTAGAGGGGTGGGCCGTCTTGTTGGTCGGGGGCCGCCCCGCCTGTGTAATGGTAGGAGAAACACAGAGCTGATTTGGTTTGTCACATCCTTTCCTGCAACATGTACGCACAGAGATTCAGTCCCTCCCCCCAACCCTGACAGCAGATAAATGCTGCTCAGAAGCACATTTCACTGAGCCAAGCAGCAGGAGCTGGTGGAAGCACATTCAACACTGACGAGGTCAGAAAATGTGTTTACACATTAAATTATTAATCATCTCGCTAAATATATATATATATATATACACACACACACAC
>NW_013952468.1:19152-20844 GCF_001266775.1 Austrofundulus limnaeus
CAGGAGATTGTCTTGACCATGTCTACATGCCTAAATGCACTGAGTTGCCGCCATGAGATTGGCTGATTAGAAATTAAGTGATAACGAGCAGTTGGACAGGTGTACCTAATAAAGTGGCCGGTGAGTGTACATATATATATATAAAAGTTGCAAACTATTTGGACATTTTATACACATGTTCAAGCCAAGCGAACTGATCCTTTGTGACAAATTATGTTTTGAATTTTATACATCTGGTTTGTGGTGTGATAAGTGCAATTGTGTTGTTCGATTTTTAAACGAATAGGCAGCTGTGTGTTTCGTAGCATACATTACGTAGGGAATTAAAAAATGATTAGCAGCTGCTCAACAAACAAACACCTGCAGCAACCGAAACATCGGGGACAGGAGCGTTTATTAGGATGACGTTCAAAACAATTAAAAACACACACCTGCCTGACAGGGAAACTCATTTTTATACTTCTGCTCACGGTTGTTTTAACATCCAAGCTGCTTTGAACTCAGACAGCCAAGAAACTCCACCTCAGTTCATTCAGGGGGCACAAGATGTTCCACAGAAACTAGGCCAGTATGATGAGGAGCAGCAGACATCGAACACAGTGGAAACCAAGTGATGAACAGAACAACAACACAAAAACTCGGCGGCTGTGTGTGAGGGGTCTGTCATCCGTCTCCAGGCCTCAGGACAGGAAGCTCTGATGCTCCAGAGTTTGGGCTCAGACAGATGGAAACGGAGAAGGAGGTCGTAATTAGGAGTAACGAAAATACACAGATGAATGTTAAGCATTCCCTCAGACGCTGAGGCTGTGTTTTGAGATGTTGGAAAAACAGAATAAATAAAAACAAAAAAATGGGACTAGAAAACGCAAGATGGGACTGAACAACAGAGGCAGATATAAACTAGATCTGAAATTCACAGAATTAGATCATGTTTATTTTTATATAAACAGGGCATTGTTGCATTTAGAGCTACAAAGRTAGTCATTTCATAAACAATTAATCGAAGATTTGAAAGCTTTTAAAAAAAAATGCTGAGATTTTTACATTAACCCTTGAGGGCAGGCTTTTAGTACTAAAAATAATAAGATAAAAGTTTACAGAAGAAAAAAATGACAGTATGTATTGCTTCCTCTAGTGTCACCTGCAATCACACACTCATGCAGTCTTGGCAGCACCTGTGTCACTGTAACCCTACTCCATGACTTCTGGGAAAAGGTAGGTGTGTGCGTGCGTGCGTGCGTGCGTGCGTGTGTGTGTGTGTATAAAGAGGAAAGGATCGATTGGTCACGTGTCCTCTTATATTAACAACTATGTCTCCACTACTTGTTGTTCGAGCACATAGAACACACATCGACTCCTCTGCCGTCTCACCTAATTTTGTTTTATTTATTTATTTATTTATTTTACAGAGAAGCTCAGTTTCCGACACTTCGCACTGAAATCTGTAGGATTTAGTTCAATTCAAAAACAGAATCAGTGTTTCCCCTACCATTATACAGGATATTATCAATAAGAATTTGCTACGATAAATTATTATTAATAATTATCATGAGGAGTCCTTAACTTTAGGATGTAGTTAGGCAATTAAATATTCATGTATGTGTAAATTTATTACCATAATTGAAGATGAGTCACGTAAATGTATGTTTTTATAAAACAAGTAGCCCCCCTCTGTTTGGGTGATTTGGAAAC
>NW_013952468.1:20966-23300 GCF_001266775.1 Austrofundulus limnaeus
GCGGGCCAAATTTGGCCCGCCAAGCCATTTGATTTGGCCCACCAACAGTTGCCAAAGTTACAAGTTTGTAACCTGTTATCCTATAGGTAGAAACACTGTATTTCCATTGGTGAAATGACTACATATAAGAGGGCTGTAGTGAAGGTAGTTTTCAGTCATGGTGCTGGCATTTCTTTGATTTATTAGGATTAAACATGAAACAACAACAAGAAATATTTAGATCAGATTTAACCCCACATGTAGATTTGCACAATTTATACAATTTATAAGGCCACAAAAACTCATATTTTATCAATGTATGAGCCTTTGCTACTTGAGCGTATGGCAGATTTTCTCCAAGTGCACAGACTAAAACAAAAGAGGGCCACTGCATAGCTTAATCGTTAAAAATAAAGGACTTTACTTAAAAAAGTATTTGTATTTCATGTATTATATAACTGCATTTGGCCCGCAGCCATGGATAGACTTTCATTTTTGGCCCCCTCAGGGAACATGTTTGGGCACCCCTGGTCTAGAAGAACTCTGAATGTGGAATCGTCCCTTCGGAGTGTTTGAAGCAGAGGATTCGGAGTCTTCTTCGTGAGTGATGACAGGATGGAGTAGGAGACGGACCAACAGACTGACGGTTGTCTGAAGCAGGGATGGAATAGCTCTGGTATATAGCCGTGGAATAAAAAGAGGAGTCAAAAAGCAAAGCACTTAATGTGCTGGTCCATCTTTGTGCCATCATGGTCAGGAGATGTGGATCGTGACCAGGAGGAGACACAGGCAGCTGAAATGAGCTTCCTCAGTGGGCTGGTCAGGCTCAGTAAGTAGAGGAGCTCCATCACCCGAGGAAAGCTGCTCCTTCGCATCAAAAATACTCAGCTGAGGTGGTTTTAGACAGGCTTCCTGAGCTGGTCCCTCTGGAGCAACTCTGATCTGAGAAGACCTTAGGAGGAGCTAAAGAGCGCCACTCAAGGGATGTTTGGGTTTCCCTCCTGGACCGGTTCCCTCTGATTAAATTAGTATTTTTGTCATTTTCAGGTTAATTTTCACACAAATATTTAACAGACTTTATAACGAAGCATCATCTCTATTGTTCTTGTATTACTTCAGGTAAAAGTTATCCATAACTGCTGTCTAGTGAGCAAAGTCTGAATTACTTGGATCTGTATGGATCTGTCTGCAGGAATGTTAGGAGCCACAAAAAATATATTTCGCTTCATCACTTTCCTTTTTACCTTGGAATAAAGATGACAGCTGCATGGCGTGTTATTTTTAGGTAACTGGATCCTAATGCAGCTGGAGCTGAGGCAGCAGACCCCGAGGAGCACAGAGAAACAGTAACCTGAGGATGAGCAGGGAGTTTGGCAGGCGTGGATTGTTTGGATGTCGAGTGAGACGACAATGAGCTGCAGTTAATTAAAGAGCGTCTCTTTGTTTCTGACTCCATGCAGGCAGCTCTTTCAGACATCTTTGATTCTTTGAGTCTGTCTGCATCACAGCTGCAAACGTGATTTGTGACTAGAGAACCACATAAAACTGCAACAACGTATGCTTTAGTATCTCTCTCTGAAATGAGGAGCTTGGCTGTGACTCCAGAAAGAGTCGATGGATGACAGAATCTGCTGCGAGTTCCCAGCCTAATTAACACACATCAGGATTCAGGTGCAGCACAGAGTCACTGCAGGGAGATGCAGCTCAGGACCACGCCTATCGACTCAAAAAGATTTTTACTGAAAGATCATGAGTTATTCACTCTGATCTTTAAAGCTGGACTCAGTGATTTTGTGCAATTTCTAGGGCTGCACCGATTAGTTGAAATAATCGATGACGTTGATTATGTAAATTTGTCGACGCAGATTTTTTATTATCGATTCGCTGTATTACATAACCACCACGTGAATGTTCATGCAATTCCATTTTGGTAACTAAATGCATCATTGCGACCGTATTGGAACAAGAGTGGTGAGTTTTCCATGCTTGTCCTGAACGCAGCATCGCGCAAGAGCGTAATGACGTCAGCAGCCGCTGCTTCAGTACAATCTGAAGCTTGAAAACAAGCCTCGCAGCTCCTGGAGTAAAATTTACCGAACAGACCACCTCTGAATTATCTGSTGGATTAATTATCTTGTGAGCACGATGTTCTCTTGCTCAAAGTAAATAAAGTACCACCACTTTCTTTATTTCATCCACCATTAAACAGAGACCGGTGTTAGGTCGTGCCAAGAGCACAAGCAGCCAACAAGTGTGTTCTGGATGTTCAAAACGTAGCTTAAATACCTTTGATTTATTTTAACTGCATCCTCTTTTGTTTATTTGATTTAAACTTATTTGCCTTCCATGGACCTC
>NW_013952468.1:24910-30771 GCF_001266775.1 Austrofundulus limnaeus
CTTTTTTAAGTGTTCATTACTTTTACTTTTATACTTTAAGTAGTTTTAAAAACAGTACTTTTATACTTTTACTTGAGTAAAAAGCTTGAGGTGATACTTCTACTTCCAAAAAAGTATTTTAAAACCCTAGTATCTATACTTCTACTTAAGTAATGAATRAATACTTTTGACACCTCTGGTCAAAATGATCCAAACGTGGACAACTGTCCATGTAACGGTTTGTTGAATTACTTTTCAGTCTTTTAAAAAAATAAAGTKATGAAGATGCTCTTCTGTAAATGCCACAAAGCATCTAATCCGATATAAATCCTTCGAACACAGATACGAATCTGTCCTCATGCTGTAATACCTTTGTGTCTGACTGAAGCCCATCGATTGGGACACACAGGAAGTATGCAGAGCTCTATTAGAGAGAGCAGGCACAAGGCCTTTTACCCACTGAGTCCACGGGGAACGACGAGAGCACTCACAGCACCGAGCATCTATTACAAAGAAATATCCTGGCTGCGTAACTCAATGATGAGACAAAAAAAAGACTGACAGAAAAACAGAAAAATGAGCAGATTGCACTGGAGACTGTAGAACACAGAGATCTGAACGTAAAAAAGGATGACACAAATTAATACAATGGATCAGATGATATAGAAAATCAGGGGAGATGGAGGCTGAGGTAAGGTGGAGGATGTGTGACAGGGTGGAGAAAATGAAGACGAGCAGTGAGTATTGTGCAGATGAGACGGCAGCCGGTCCAACAAGTGGAAGATCAAAGATGGATCCCAGTAGGGAGATGGAGAGTGAGGAAACAAGAAAATCAAGAGCCAGAAATAGACAAGAGTGCAGCAAAGCAGAGCAGAGCAGAGAGTGAGACGGAAAAAAGAAGTCTGGGAGGGGCTGGAGTTGGACAGACGTCTCTCCGCTGGACTAATGCTGCAGAGGAAAAAGGAAGGATGGGAAGATGAAAGAGGAGAAGAGAGGGAAAAGGGGAGAAGACGAGTCACTTCAGAGTCTACGTATTCCCAATGTGTGAGTTCTGAGCAGAGGGAGAAAGATCCATTATCTCCAGTACGAGCTACACAACTGGCCAGTCAGCACCACATTACATCAGTGCAGGGTGAGGATGGAGCTGAACATGGGGGGAGGAGAGKGGTCAGGAGTGGAGCTGAGTGGTAGAGGGTGAAGAAGAAACATAATGAAGGAGATAACCTGGAGGAGGAGGAGGAAACGGGACAGGAAGACGAGTGAGGAGGAGGAGCAGAAAATAAGAAACGGTGAAGACAGCAAGTGAAGGATGGAGAAAAGATGATGGCTGAAATATGGACCTTTATGAGGGAGTGGCCTTTTGTGACTTCATCTGGGATTTACAGTAAATATGAACAACTTCCATCATGATGCAGTTATTACAGGAAGTACCAGCGTGAATTTACTGGCAGGATTATATTTGTTCAGAACACCAACCCAGTCGCTCTGATCACTAATGACAAGTCACAGCTGATTTAAACATCAGAACGGAGTCAGGCTTTAATGAATAAGATCATAAAAAGCTTTGAACGTGTGTAAATATCTCTATGTCTATGATTACTGTACTTGATCTGAACTACAATACACACGTCCTACTTCATATGGAGCTGTTTTAATGAGCTACAGTAGCTTCAACACCAGTCTGGCTGTGATTGAAACACTGGGTCAACGTGGCCATGTCTGGTTCTGGAACGTATGAATGTGCAGAAAGCACSAAAACAAAGATCAGCTGTTCTTTTTTTGTGAACAGTTTGGAAAATAAAATTAAGAAAAATGTTGCAAAAGGAGAGAAAAAACTGAGTTTGACTCACCAAGAAAGAAAGGATGACAGTGAAAGAAAAAAACATTAAAATCAACAGGAAGTAGAGCAGGTTAAATTATAGACCTAAAAGTTTAGGCACAAAGAAAAAGAAAAGTTTATAAAAAGATTTTAAAATGTCTTATGTCCTGAACGCCCTCATTTCCTCCACCAATTCCTGCATCGTCCTGGTTCAGTGTCTGACAAGGACAACAGCCTGAGAGGTAGTGTGTGCATGTGTGTGTGTGTGTGATAAGGGACAAGACAGGAATAATAAAAAAAGGTGCAGCAAAGTCACCCTCAACTTTAGCAGCCGCTGAGATTTTCTGTTTTATGCACACGAAAGAAAACCTTTTTTTGTTCCTGTCACTTTTCACAGCTCTTATTGATCGTTTGCTGCTCCACATACTTTTAACGTGCATCAGGAGGAACAGCTTTAAGCTGAAGAATCTCATCAAGATACTGATGCTTTCTGACGAAGAACACAAAAACAAAATGTTGTTTGCTGATTCTCATGCAGCATTAGATCTGTTTGTGTTCCTGGCACCTCCTCTAAACCTTAGGCTTTTGTGCTCAAATGCACCACAGGGTGGGACTTGGCGACAGCCTCATGGCCCAGATTATAACATCTGTCGGTAAACGTGGAGCACCTGCAGGMCCCTGAGCAAACAACACTGAAACACAAACACTCCAATTTAACAAAGAGAAGAAGGTCTGACTGTCTGCCACGAGATTCACGATTCATAACGAGAGAGACAAAACGGTTTACGTCAAACTCCAGAGCAGGGGAAGATCGAACAGAAGGTGCTAAAAATGTATGAGGAACCTAATTAGCATTTTTCCTCCTGACACTACTTCTCCAACTTATTAGACAAGAAACACAAAGACAAGTGTCAACTTCTTGCATAGGATCGTACCTCACTGGGCTGCAAACTGAGAGTAGCTGGAGCCTCAAAATTGCGAGGAACTTGTAAGAAAACAGACACATTTTCCTTTGCTGTCTCGTTTAAGTGACCAGCAAGACAAAAGTCAGTGTGTTGCACATTCAGTTTGTGCATTTCAGGTTTTTAAAACCAATATTCAAAATAAGCTAGTTTTACTTGATACTGATTACAGCGTCTACCCAATACACCCTGACTAACCCACCACAGTCAATGTGGGCGTGTCCCGAGAAGCAAACGAATCACTGATGGTTACGTTTTCAGCGAGTCTGCACACTGGAGATAAACTTGTCAGCCACAGATAGTCGCACATCTTTGCAATCAGCTTGTCTAAAACTTACACAAGTTGTGTGAGGCGACGTGCACGCGGAGAAAACTGCCTGTGTTGTTTATTTACATATTTAGAACGAAAAGGTTTAACAAGTGAACCTTCCAGGTAATCACACCATTTTAATGCAGCACCATATTTACATAATCTCTAGTAGCTGTGTTACTATGTAGTGAAAACCTTTCATCAAACCCCCCAAAATAGTCTTTGTAAGTCTTTATGAGCCTGTTTCCATCCACTTATCACTCCTGAGAAATCCAAAACTGTGCATCAATGTGAGCGTGTGTTTATTTGTTGTTTCGGCCAAGAAATATGAAAATAAATCAACGTGGTTTTGTTAAAAAGAGAGGCAGTGTTGGATAAATGCTACACAAAAACATAAAAATAAAATCCGAGCGACAAAACGCTCACGACTAAATCCTTTGACAGCATCCTTTACAGTCCGCGCGGGGTCTAGGATAATTGTTGAAACAACACGCTTTGTTGTGACAGAAGCAGAATGACGGTCAGTCAGACCAGAACTTTACTCATTTAGCTCAAAAGAAAAAAGCAAACCTGCACTGGTTTGTTTTAAAACYGGCTTCTTCTGGTCCCATCTAAAGTMACTCCAATAGATTTTGCATGAGCTTGTTCCAGGTCTGTCCAGCTTTAAACCCACCTGACCTTTTGCAACAACACCAATCCGAACTTTAGTCTTTCTGAATGAATGATTCACCTCAACACAACCAGGAACAATGGAGAACAACAATGTGTTTTAGAAACATTTGAGTGATTTGTGACTCACTACATAGATTCCACCTTAATTCAAATACAGACTTAAACAGAGGGAACAAGCTAATCTCTAATAGTAGAAGTCTGTGTACTGGCTACTTTATATTTTCACCATTTTGTACCCTCATCTTGTACTTGGTAAATAACATTCTGTACTCCAGTGTTTTTCTGTGATCTTGTCTAGGATTAAGRGATTAGATGTCAGGAATAAAAGTCAAAAGGTGAAGGTAAATTTTCTATATGTGACAAAGCAACAAGTGACTCTTCTTTTGCCAGTGTTTAAAAAATTACAGGTTAAATTTGGGCACATTCCTTTCAAAGCGGCATTAAAGCTCATGCATGTTACTTTATTACCCACCTCCACCCATAATAAACCAGACTTTATTTGGCATGCATATTTGAAATGGATTTTTTTTTAATTTTTAATATCAGCAACAGATTTTAGACCTGAACATTCAGGGCTGTCGCCTCGGATGCTTTCTGTCAAAGAAGAGTTTGTCTTACCTGGGGGTCTTGGATGGCCCCTGACCACCTCTGGAGAAATGTTTAGGCATGTCTCTTTAAAGGTGGTGAGTGGCTATCCTTACCAGAGGCCCAAACCAAACAAAAAAGCTTAAGATTCAGACAAGTTATTCAAGGGTTTATAAAAAAAATAAATATTTTGTTTTTATACATTTTATCTGGTAATTCATTGATCGAGGAAAACAATCAGGTAACAATGATAAAATGGCAACTAGGGGTGTAAATCACTAGTTTTATCACAATAAAATGTATTGATTTGTTTGGATGACGACACGTTTCTCAGTATCACAAAGTCTAATTCGATTTTTATTCAATTCATTTCATAAGTATGCAATCAAAATGATAGTTTTACCTTGAATTGCATCATCATAAGTATTGTTAGACCCCTAAAAACTAAAATAATGACAAACTATTCAAAAAGGACAACATGGAGTGAATTTTCTGAAGACATGTCATATTTTCACCCAACAATTACTCAGTAAACACATATATATACACACACACACATATAAATAACTGATCATTTATCATACTGAATGAACTAGAAACCTACAAATGTTTTGGAGCCCTGATGTGAAACTACAATCCTGAGTGACTGTTCTGTTGGTCTGGAGCCAGGTCCCACCCAGCTGAGGAACCACACAGGATGACCTCATCAGTGGGCATGGGTTCACAAGCAGGGGGACCTGAACCTGCTAAAACCTTTACCCGTGAACCCAGGCTGTTCACAGACTGTGTGAGGGAACATTCATCCAGATGGAAAAACGGACCAGGTCCGGCTGAAGACCCATGAGGATGCGAGCTACACGGCTAACTAGCCTGTCATGCTAGCCAATTAGCGAGCTCGGTTTAAGGCAGGATTATGRGAACCTTATCCCTGACAGGCTGAAGTGTTCGCTTATCTCTTCCAAAAAAAATACAAGCAGGTTTAAAACACAGGGCGTAATTACCACCCCATTTGTGTAAACATGTAAAACAACAGCGGGCGGTGGATACCTTTGTCTCCCTGATGTCCTGCTTGGCTCCTTCAGGGTACCACTGGACGCGAACAAACCCCCTGCCCAGAGGCCGACTCGGGGTGTCCAGGGCGCTCTCGGTGTCCGAACCGCAGGGCAACCGACCTCCTCCGCCGCCGCCCCCGCCTCCCCCTTCCCCGCCGCCTCTCCCTCCGCCGTCGTCGAGGTCCGAGTCCGAGTTGAAATCTTCCTCGCCGTGGATCATCCGAACGAGGCCAAACCGGACAGAGCCCCGGTACCGTCCGGAGACCAGGTCGTGCGAGAAGAGCAGCCGCTGGGAGCCGTCCGCCGTGGGGGACAGGGCCGTTGAGGGAGGCTCCGAGCCCGGGCTGGCCGCTGGAGAGAGGCCCGGCGTCGGTGATGCTGCCGTCGCTGTTTCATCCATTGCTCCGGGCTCCGCCATCGCTGCTGTTGTCAAGGGAGTGATGCAGAGCTAGAGGAGGACGGTGGCGTGAAAAAAAAAAAAA
>NW_013952468.1:31095-56401 GCF_001266775.1 Austrofundulus limnaeus
ACACACACACACACACACACACACATCAGTACTAGTAATTTAAAATGTACATAATTTCTATTTGTTAAATGCCCAGATAGTGAGAGATAATTTTTCATTAATTTTTAAGTGAACAAATTTACATACACAATATTACTATAATTGAAATAAACTATCAACTCATACTTAAAATCTAAAAAGTTTGCTAATTAATTATTGTTTTTCCCTACTTCTGCTGTTGTTTACTCTGATTTAAATACTTTTAAGAAGAAAATTTTGGCATCCAAAGATTATTTTCTTTAAATTCTCCCTTAAGAGGTGATAAACAACCTCCTACGCATTCTGTAATCCTCTTACTGGAAAATAAAGTTATGGGAAGAAAAAACGTAAAGAGCTACTTAAAGGAGAAACCTGTCTGAAAGTCACCAGATCGTGTCTTTAGGACGGGTGAGATAAACAACAAGATATAAAGATTTATCTGATTTATGTCCAGATAATTAATCTAAAATGGGAAATATTCTTACTTTCACTCAAACTGAAAATCAGATGGATACATTTGGATTTCAGATACTTGATGAGAACTCAAACACATGATCTGGAAAATCTAAATCTGATGGACGCATAACGAGGATCATTAAAAACACAAATATCCCCTCTGATCCTGCGAGTAAATCTGTTTATTGTTCAACGTGTTCACCAAGAAAGGAGTGCTGGTCCCCCAGCTTCCTCCAGGATTACACCCCCCTCCTCCCCCCCTGCTTAGAACCGGTATAAATTCTCCAGACGCGCTGCGCTCCGCTCAGATTTTACGCACGCTGCCTGGTGTCCTGTTGCGCGCGGACAGAGCTGGGAAAGCGATTCGTCTTCTAGGTGAGAGGAAAGAGGACAGTGTCTTTATTTAAATATTACACCCGGAAGCAGGAGGACATAACGGGAGGATGCTGGTGAGCGCAGCGCCGTTCATGAAGCCGCTCCACATGCGCTCTCCGGGGCCCAGCGGCCGCCGCCACACGCTCCCGGCCAGCGAGTTCCGCTCCCTGAGCCCGGAGGACGCCATCAGCGTGTTCGAGATCGAGAGGGAAGGTAAGAGAGCTGAACAACGCTTGTATCTGAATGCGTACTCCTCTTGGCACAAATTACGCACACGCCGCCTTCCCCCTGCAGCCTTCATCTCAGTGTCCGGCGAGTGCCCCCTCCACCTGGACGAGGTGCGTCACTTCCTCACGCTGTGTCCCGAGCTGTCACTTGGCTGGTTCGAGGAGGGCCGACTGGTGGCCTTCATCATCGGCTCCCTGTGGGACCAGGAGAGGCTTAACTTGGTAAGAGAGAGCACACCTGGACCGGGGACTAATTAGCCCCATCCGGCTGAGTGGCGTGGAAAAAAGGCAAGGAGGGGTTCGAACAGATTAATTACAGAGGTTTAGGTGCTTATTTATGGAGTGGAAACACATTGGGATGATGGGTCCAAATGGTTCTGAGGCAGGCTGATAGAAGACTTCCTGAAGAAAATGTCAAATGAAGAGGACAGATCCAGACAGTTTGTTTCTGATGAGACTAACTTCATGAGGTCAAACACAAAATAAGCTGCAGCAGAATTTGAATAGTTTTACAAACTTTAAAGGGACACATAAGCCTTTTGAAAGGCATTTGTGTAAAAAAAAAAAAAAAAGAAACGGCATCTTACCTGCTGCAGATAAAGTAGCAAGGTACTATTTTATCATTATCAACATAACTGGAGAATAAAACCCACTTTTTAACGGAGTTATATAAAGTACCACAAAGTGACACTTGAGTAAAAGTACAAGTATCTTACCAAAACATTACTCTGGTAAAAGTTAAAGTCTCCTTTAGGAATATTACTTGAGTAAAAGTATCTGATATTTTTTGTACTTAAGTATYAAAAGTAAAAGTATTGATTTAAAATGAGCAGTTAGATTTTCTGTAAGGACATTTATTAGGAGGTGACCTCCCCAAAAACTGCAGAAATGACTATATTGTATTAAAATAGTTAATGTTAAATTTAGGATACAATAGTTTAGCTGTTTCAGTTTACATATATCAAGGCTGCCCAAACATTTTCTCCAAAATAAAAATCTATCATGGGGCTGCGGCCAAATGCAATTGTATAATTCATGAAATACAAATACTTCTTAAGTACAGTACTTTTACTTGAATGATTATGTCCTGCTGGAGTGTGACATGATTTGTTTGTGTACAAACTTAATAGAGTATCAGAATTTTATATATTTATACTTCTCATTCAACCACAATTAAATTCACTCTATCTAGGAGGCACAGTTTATATGGATAGTTGTATTTATTTTTTACAATAACAAGCTGGAATGAAAACAAGCAAAAATGAAACAACTTCCTGCTTATTGCCTTTTTTAAACATGTAAGGAGTTGAAAGTACAAATAATTGTGTTAAAATGTAAGAAGTAGAAGTAAAAAGTAGGCTGAAAAATAATTACTCAAGTAAAGTACAGATACCCAAAAATTCTACTTAAGTACAGTAACAAAGTATTTGTACTCAGTTACTTTACAACTCTGCTTTTTAAGTGGGTTCTGTTTCATTTAAATCTACATTTCTATTAAGTGTATCATAAACCTTTTGATTCTGCATTACCTTTGCATGAAATTTTCATAAAATTTATCTCATCATTACAGTTCAGAATCTCTCTGATTAGTAAAACTTGGTTAATTTATATATATATATTCTCTGTCCTCCAGGATGCGATGACCCTCCATAAAACCCGCGGAACCACGGTCCACATCCACGTCCTGGCCGTCCACCGGACCTTCCGCCAGCAGGGAAAAGGCTCCATCCTGATGTGGCGCTATCTGCAGTACCTCCGCTGCCTGCCCTACGTGCGCCGCGCCGTCCTAATGTGCGAGGACTTCCTGGTTCCCTTCTACCAGAAGTTGGAGTTCAAGGTGCTGGGCCCCACCGACATCACCGTGGGGCCCCTCCGCTTCATCGAGATGTCCTACCCAGTCAGGGGCCACGCCTTCATGCGTCGCAACAGTGGCTGTTGAGGCCAGAGACCTGGAGTCCTTTAGTTCACAGAACTGTGCGGAGGCAGGAAAAAGGGAGGCCGCGTGGCGTTCGTGTTCACCACTGAGGCTGAAACAGAGAAACTGAAAATGTGGAGTCTCAGACTGAAAACACGACATGATTTGTGTTTCAGAAGTGCATCGTTAACTCTGTTTAACATTTCAAAAGTTTCACATTTTGTAAATAACTCTCCAGTATCTGTACAAAGTGTTTGCCAAAGTAAACCAATGATGAAATGAAATCATGAAGACTTAATGTCAGTGTTAGCTGATTAAAACGTCATGTTAAATCAATAGGATCTGTGCTGTAAACACCTCTTTGTGTCGTACTTTAGATCCCAGTTCAATGTGACATCAAAATATTTTTGTCTTGTAGGTTGTCACCACTTTTGCCTACTCAGGTCTTAAATTGAGACTTTTATTTGTACTTTTGCTCTTGAAGTAATAAAGATTTTATTTTTCTAAACTTTCTGCTTTTATTGACAAATATTTCTTCTGGAGCTTTTGGCAGTGGCAGATCTAGGATTTTTCTGAGTAAGGGGCAATCAAGGGGCCACAATATTCAGAGGGGCCAAGTCTTTGTTCACCATCCTTGCACATAAATCCTTGGTTTTGTTAAGGTGTATAAATTTAACTGGTCACATATGTACCAACAATTGTAATGTAGTGTTATTAAAAAAGCTTAGATTATCAATGTTACAGGCATTTTTACTGTACATGGATAAAATATTCTCAAAGCATGTGAGAAAATGAAGATATTTTTTGTAAAATTGTCTTTTAAAGAAGAAAAGAAGACTTCTGTAAGATTGATTCATGTTGGACTTTACTGTTTGGCTCATTAGCGCCTCTAGTGTTTGGACATGGGACTGCACCCAAGGACAGATGAGTGATAGGACAGGAGCACTTCAGGGGGCCAATCAGATTTTAGCAGGGGCTGATGCCCCAGTGCCCTCGCTCCTAGAACTGTCCTTGGCTTTTGGGTACTTTTCAGTAGTTGTGGAAGTGATGAACCAACCTCAGAATGGAGATTAGTTAGACTAAGAATAACTTAGTCTAAGTTATTCAAGATCAACGTGGATTGTTGCCTTAAAATATCTCCAATCTCCAGAATTTCAGAGGTGTTCATGTTTGTGCTATGTTCTAAACAGGGTTGTCCAATCCTGGTTCTTCAAGGCACTATCCACTTTTTTTCACAAAACATCCCTTTAAATGACCTTATTTCCAAACCTTTCAGCTTTTGACCCACAAAATAACAGTAGCAACTGTGACCCCTGGTATTTCTGGTTGACAAACATTGGTATCAGGTCAAATAAACAAAAGCATAGTAACAATATTCATTGTGATACTTTAATCCATTTTAAATACTCTAACTACACTCTTGTAACAACAAAGGCAAAAAAAATGTTAGTCATTTTAAATGTATTTAATTCTGAAAGTCTTGTCAAGATCCCACAGTGATGTTTTGGGACCCTTCTGTGGGTCCCGACCCAAACATTTGGAACCACTGTTCTATAAGCACAATATCTCCCTTTACCCAAGAATCAAAACCAGCAGCTCCAGATCTTCAAAGATGAGAAAATGTCAGTGTTTATAGTGTATTTATTTCAAAAATCACTGCTTCAATTTGCATTATTTTCTAAAACAGAACCAACAATCATTAACTTGGCCATTTATTTAAGTTTATCTGAAACTTTTCCCTTTTTTCACCCAATAAATAAAACAAAAGTGGAACTTTTGGTCCAGACAGACACAGTGGTGTAGCTGCAGACGACAGTGCGCTGTTGTGATTCAGCTCAATCTTTCACATACATCATAGAAGGCACAGCGAGATTTCTTTTTTCATTTAAAAATCCTATTTAAACAAGTTTTCAAACAACTTGTTTTCCTGTAAATCAACCCCCCTGACAAACCCCCCGTAATCTCACTCAAGTAACTAAACACATAATCCTCCATGAAACTTTTGTGTGGCTTTTTAAGCCGCTGGTGGGGTTGCAGGGTCGAGGGGGGCACATACCAAAACACTAAATAACAACTAAAATGAAATATGTGAGAAACGTTTCTACCGTTCCAAGGGTCACATTGTCAGGGAGCGCCTAAAAACAGCAACATGGAAGGTTTATTTTCATGGCGCAAGAAAAGAAAGATGGGGTACAAAAAAAAGATACCTGAAAATACAGTACAAAACCTGATTTGATAAAGGTCTCCTAAAATAATGTTTCATAAAGTGTAGACAGTCACACCGACAAACAAAATGACACATTTAAAGGATAATAAAGTTTGCAGCAGATGAAAACAGGAATTTTTTTAAGCATTTAAAAAAAAATCAAGTCAAGTCGCTTTGGTCGGGTCGGGCCACAAAATATGTTTGGCTTTAACTCACAAAGTTTATCAAAAGCAGTTCAAACAAATACGTGGAGGCATCTCTGTGAAACGGCATAGTGTGTTTAAGGCAGCCAGTGGTTCAGATCTTAGCTGACCGCTGATCTTTTTTTTTTTTAAAGTAACCCAGCTGCGCGGTTACAGGAATACATGGGATGGTGTTAATGTTTACATGATGTGTGCATCCGTGCAATGAGAAAAAGATAAACAAACTAAACCATTTTTAAAACGGGTCTCAGTGTTTGAAGAAGCAGCAGAACAAATCGTCTTTGTAGTAGTACTGATGGGAAGCATCTGATGCCTGTTTACTGACTCACAGCTGATTAATACCTGCAGACTTAAAGGGAAAACGACTGGGGGCTGGAGGTGTTTGTGTGTTTATCGGTGAGTAAACTTCTGGATTGATTTGTTTGTCTTTGTTCTTCTAAAGGATTCTTTAAAAGACTGGTTTTAGTTGTGGAAATGATAACAATCATGATTGTCAAATACTTGAAAGCAACAGATGAACCTGGAATAATTAATTCCCCTCAGAGGTTGCAGCAGAGCAGGACGTTATCCTCCGCCTGAAGACTAGTGCACCACATCGGCAATGTCATGGTCTATGTCGTACTTCTCACAAAACTTGCTCGTGAAGGGCAGGCAGGTGAGGTGCTCCAGCCAGTGCAGGTTGATGGGGTAGATGTAAAACCAAACGATGAGCGAGGAGAACAGCCCCACGTAGGCCAGCAGGGACACGACGATGARGATGCGCTTGCGGTATTTGTCGAAGGTCCCGAAGGTGACGTAGGGCAGGATGCCGAAGGAGAGCAGAAGGCCGCTGAGGAAGCCGAAGATGTGGGCGATGTTGTCGATCCACGGCAGGAGGCCACACAGGAAGAGGAAGAAGACGATGCCCACCAGTTTGAGGAGGGCTTTCCACGGCTTTTCCARCATCTGCCAGCCTTGAATAAGCTCAACAAAGAGGCAGGCGAGGAGTCCGAACTGAGAGCCTGCTGGACCCACCTGGAGGAGAGCATGAGAAAGAGTCAAATGAAATATATTTTTCCTGTTTACAGCTGCTACAGATGAATGTTCCAGCTCCACGAGCGCACATCGTTAAACAGGAGAGTGTGTTAGCATTAGCATGTTTTAAAAAGACTGGGGACTTGTTCAACCTGTGTTTCTCAAATGGATCAACGTGAACACAAGTTTAATTAGAAGGCAGCTGTGGAAAATCAGAAAATCTGATTAATTACTTTCTGAAAYGTGTTCTCAGAACAATTTAACAAGTAAAAGAAGAGATTTCGTATTTTATGACCAATTAGTCATAAAGGTAAAACTGAGTCAGGTCTGAAAAAAGTTTTGGCTGAGTCCTCTGGGTCTGCAAGGATAACATTTATGGGTACTTTATCAATCCAGACTTAGATTCAGTGTCTTAGTTATAGATGTYTCTGGTGTTGAATGCAGTATGGGTCGTCTGAGAGGAAATGTGAGCAGATTAAGTGGCGTTAACACAGAGTTCGGAGGGTTGGCTCGGTCAAAGGCAGGTGGCTAATCTGCCAACACTTTAAACTTTGGCACCACAGAAACACCACGGCACTCCACACATGCCTCAGACACACCCACATGCCTCAGACACACACACACATGCCTCAGACACACCCACATGCCTCAGACACACACACACATGCCTCAGACACACCCACATGCCTCAGACACACACACACACATGCCTCAGACACACACACACACGAGCAGAAGTCACAGACTGTGGTGGATAAGACTGGAGCAGATGATTAAGGATGAGGGAAAGAAGGAAGAAGCATCACTGTTCACAGAAGAGCTGTACATAGATTTTAGTCTAAGTAAATGGACTGTACTGTACTTATGTAGCGCTTTTCTATCCATTCAGGACACTCAAAGCGCTTTACACTACAATCTGTGCCCTCATTTACCCATTTACACAACACTCTACAGGTCCTTCTCAAAAAATTAGCATATTGTGATAAAGTTCATTATTTTCTGTAATGCACTGATAAACATTAAACTTTCATATATTTTAGATTCATTGCCCACCAACTGAAGTAGTTCAAGCCTTTTATTGTTTTAATATTGATGATTTTGGCAAAAAAAAGTAAAGAAGAATCAAAAATCCCTCTCAAAAACTTAGCATATTTCTTCCGACCAATAAAAGAAAAGTGTTTTTAATACAAAAAAAAAGTCAACCTAATTATGTTCAGTTATGCACTCAATACTTGGTGGGGAATCCTTCTGCAGAAAAGACTGCTTCAATGTGGCGTGGCATGGAGGCAATCAGCCTGTGGCACTGCTGAGGTGTTGTGGAGGCCCAGGATGCTTCGATAGAGGCCTTAAACTCATCCAGAGTGTTGGGTCTTGTGTCTTTCAACTTTCTCTTCACAACATCCCACAGATTCTCTCTGGGGTTCTTGGCAGGCCAATTGAGCCCAGTAATACCATGGTCAGTAAACCATTTACCAGTAGTTTTGGCACTGTGAGCAGGTGCCAGGTCGTGCTGAAAAATTAAATCTTCATCTCCATAAAGTTTTTCAGCAGATGGAAGCATGAAGTGCTCCAACATCTCCTGACAGCTGCATTGACCCTGGCCTTGATAAAACACAGTGGACCAACACCAGCAGCTGACATGGCACCCCAGACCACTGACAACTGTTGTCGTTGTGCAGCGTTTTCTGCCACACTTTTTCCTTCCCACAGAGGTGCCTTGATACAGCACTCCAACTGAGACAGCTGGACGGGGGGATTCAACCGGCGACCTTCCGGTTCCAGGACGACTCCCTTAGCCACTCTGCCACAGCCGCTCCTTTCTATTTATTTATTTATTTATTTATTTATTTAACTAATTAAGTCATTTATAAGTGTGCAACACGTCACAAAACAAAGTCATTTATTAATTTTCTTGATGAAATGTGACAAAAATGTATCATTGTGCTTGTCCTATCAACTTGGAGGTTTTATTTTGAAACAAACAATTCAAAGCAGAGACAGAAACTCTGCTTTTGATGATGAAAATGATATTTCCACCTATATGTAGGTGAGTTTGAGYGGTGCAGCTTTGCCTTTTCAGACAAACAGAATGTCCTCTCCAGTTTAATTCCTCCTGGCAAGAGTCACGACTATAATCTCCCCTTGCAAGCAGCCTTTTCCCACACGAGGTTGCTAAACATGTTTTTTTAAATGAAAACAGAACACTAATGATGACTTCTTAGCATAAAATAAAACCTAAAYTTAGCATATTTTTGTCAAAATCTCAGGATGATTTTGAAAGCTCACAGCGGTCTACGTTTTTACTGAATTCAAGCATTAAATGTAATTTAAATCCTTGGTGTTAGGGTCAATTTGGACAAAAATATACAATATTCAATTGAGGCTAATTGAGAAGTTGCAAAAACTGCAATTTTTTACTTAAAATTTTTATAGTAATTCTAATAAATTGAACATAAACTAAAAAGGATGAAGTTGAAAGTTGGATTGTAAATCAAAAATTTTCCTCAGAAAACTCATATATCCCACAATACTGGTAAATATTCTTATACTCTGATTCTGCAATAGATAAAAGTTGCAAAACAATCCTACAATATCCGACTATAAAGACAACATACTTGTGAAAAATTAAAGTGAAGGATTAGAGTCAAAACTCTGAACTCATAATCGGACTTTCTCTTCACTTTTATCTGATATTATTTTGTTCTTATAGAATATTTAAGTTCTGKTTGGGTTTTTGTTCACTCAAGAGTTCAGCTCCATGAAAAGAAGTTGGGAAAGTCAAATCTTGTGTTGCACAAACAAATCACATYATTGTGCCCCATTAAATATTTTGTCCAACCCTTTCAGTAATAAAGTCAAGCTGCTTTACCATCACAGCCTTTAGAGCCACYTCAGCCGGGAGAATTACTCATCCTAAGTGTTGCTGTTTGGGTCATTTTTCTATAAGCCATGAAGGCTCCATGACTTCACACCCACTCAATAATCCTCTTAAAGCAACTCTTTAAGTGGATTGACCRCCGCGTGTCGTGCACTGCATGTGTTTCCTGGGGTTATTTCTGGTAAAGGAAGTGAGATGGTCACTGATGAGAAGTGGAAGGTGACATTTCAGTCCCCAACGTCACTTTTCTAGAATTATCTGTGAAAAGGAACTTCACACGCCAAGTAAAGTTTCTAACTGATTTATACAGATTTGCTGACGATACATTAATACAGTTACTGTCATCATTGAATACTAAAGAGCTCTGTCCATTAAAAAACATGAAATGAGTTGTGTTTATGAGCACATGTAGACCAGAGGAATCACCAGACTATTTGGATTTGTGTTACAATTGTCTTTGCTTAAACAAAAAAATAAAAAATAAAATAATCCCATTCCCTAAGCGTCGAGGCAACGGCTGTTGTTAACTCGCACAGTGGTATTAGGTTAATCTCCTAAAGAGGAAAGTGGGCTTTAAACGACACAAAGCACAAAACAGACCTGTCAGTAAAATCTAGGTAATCCGGACACGTTTTCCCACGGGATCAATGATTTAAAGCACTAAAAAAATAAATAAATGAAAGAAATTGTTAATATCTGTAAAACTCACTGAGATGTTGTCATTTAAATTACGCAAAACTGACTTTTTTTTTAGCTTTATATCATGTTATAATGTCATTCCCTTATCAAAAATACACCCAGAGTGTTGCTTTGACTCATTCATGCATGTTTGCTAAACCAGAGGTTCTCAAATTGGGGTCCCAGGACCCCCAGGGGTCCACGAGAGGTATCTTGGGGGTCCTCAAAAACTGTCACTAAACTGTTAATCTGGTTTTATTTTTAAAAATGAATGGAGAACAATGAACCAATAAAACAAACATAATAAACTTAATAAAAATATATCTTCCCATGGCATTTAGGGGTTGAAATGACGACAAATTATCTTTTAAAACAGCATGGGGTTTATGAGGGGGTCTCTGGAATTTTTTCGCCCTTGTAAGGGGTCCCCAGACACAAATGGCTTGAGAACCCCTGTGCTAAATGCTTGCTGGTACAAAGCTCCACCTATTTACATAAAGCTCCTCCCTAGTGCTCAGTCTGCAGCCGAGGTTCCGCCCCACGCAGCACACTTTTCTAAATCATTGTTGTGAAGACGTGCTGAAGTGGGAGTGTCAGAAACGGCAGGAGGTTCTTAAAGAGACAGAGGCCAATTTCAAGGTGTTTAGATAGACTATGACGCAAATTCAATTTTATGTTTGATATAAGCAGCATTTTCATAACAAATGAAGGTAACAGTTACTTGATTTTGGTATAGAATTGAACTATGTGCCTGTAAAAAAACACAATACCTCCCGTTTAAGGTTGATTAGCTCTTAAATTGGTTTGATTCCAAGAGTTAACCACTGGAGTTCTGTTGAAATCCATCCAGTGCTTCATGACATTTGGACAAATTTTGCTAACAAATAAACAGGAATGACTCCAATAAGTAATGCTAACGTTTTAAAGATTTCACACAATCTGCTTTACACTCCAGGTATGTCTTGAGGATGATGCTCAGCTACTACCACACCAGTTTACTTGGATCTCTTAATGATTCACTCTCCAGTAGCCCTCAAGTTTAAAGCACCTCATTAGAGTAAAATAACTCCARGCAGCTATTAAACAGCTAAATGTGTGCACGTGCATGTWCGAATCCCTTCCCAATGGGAGCTCACCTCAGCTCTGTAGGGCAGGAAAAGGGCCGAGGCCAGGTTACCGGTGATTCCACTGAGGATGTAAATGAGAGAGATGCGAACCCAACCTGCCAGCTTCTCCAGGTCTCTCAGTATGGTCATCTGGAACACCACTGACACCACACAGTGAAAGAGCCTGAACACACACAAACACACACACACACACACACAGAGGGTGACAAACCTGTGCTGTTGGCCTTTCACTCACTGTGTTGAATCAAATATGGGTTTTCACACAGCAGTAAGCTGCTTTGGGCTGTTTGCTGGCTGATTTTAAGAAGGTAAACYTGAGGGATTTCCCTTGTGCCCTGTATTAGCCCAAAGCATTTCACTGTTCACGTGAGTAAACCGTTCAGATATTTCATTTGGTGTGAATCCATCAGAATTTATTCAACTGTGACGACCAATTATTCACAGCAAATTATTCATGTGGCTTATAGCACGTGTCAAACTCAAGGTCCTCGGGCCAAATGTGGCCCGCCACAGAATTCTATGTGGCCAATGAGAGATTTATTTATCTATCTATCTATCCATCTATCTATCCATCCTTTTGAGAACCACTTCTTTACAAACATGACCTGGCATGGCAACATGAGCTTCAAAGATATATTAAGTGTATTCTGCTTTGAGGCTAGCGTTGACCATACAGTAAATCTCCCATAATGCATGTTGATTATTTTACTGCAAAATGACAGCATCCCACCACTAGGTGGAGGTGTGCATGGTTCAAAAGTAGCCGCAGCTGTAGAAATTCAGTGTAAAATTTCAATTTTYCTGCATTTTCGCCGGTTGCTTTTGCTGTAGTTGTACTGGGAAGTGGGAATTTACCACTTACATGTCATAAATTTAAACTGGAACGCCTCTCCAGTGGGAATACTCTGTTGCAAAGTGGGAGAGTTCAGAATTCAAGACAGCAGCTACCACAACTTAACAGTGAGTATAACTGTCTTACTTTTACTTCAAATAGTATTTCTGTATTATTTATTTCACATGTAGTCAGTCATACACATAGTACTTCTCAGTGTTTATAAGAGAACGTGTTAAAACACTGTTTCTATGTAGGAAACACCACATAGAGCTCAGCTATTGTTTGTTAGCAGTGATTATCAGTAGCAATGAGATGAGGAATATGATGTTTTAGTAAAAGTTAATTACAGCTGGCCGTTTGAGAGCAACCATTAAGCTYRTGTGGCCCTCRGTGAAAACTGAAAYRTTTTCATGGTTCAGTTGGGCAATTGAAAGACGTTTGACCTAACTGAAACATCTTGTTCTTAGATAAAGGCTTTAACACTAAATAAAAAATAAACAGATCTGTAAATAAAAGCCTCGATTAGGTTTGACCAAAATGCTTAATGTCATCATGAGTCTTGATTAGTGACTTCACAGAGCTCAGCTACAGATTTTAACCCGTCGACTGCTCTCTAAACGGTTCCACTGTGAACCTAACATCAGCACTGTGTTTAGTCAAATAACTCTTCAGTTCATTATAAACAATCAGCTCTAAAAYAATCAGAGCAAAGAGAAACTCAACACGCTGCACTGTGATAATCCACTCTGATAACATTTGGACAACACAGACGTCTTCGCTGAGAAGGATTCATAAGAACTGACTTAATTTTTTTAACACAGAGACATTTACAGGATTCATTCATCATGGATTTGTAGACCGCTGGTAGTCTGTTTGTGTTCCTACCCAGCRTGGAGGAGGAGGGACAGCCACAGTCTGTAAAACTGATCGGGAACATCAGGGTTCAGGAAAGGCAGCAAGCCGCACACATCATCCAGACAGTGGACCTGCATCAGAATACTGTGCTCAGTAATATGCTACAACACCAAAACACACAAACACACACATATATTACCTGTGAGCARAGCGTGGCCTCCTCGTGGAAGTAACCGTGCATGAAAGAGCAATACTCTCTGGTTGTGATCTCACATCTACACAGCAGGAACAGAACAAAAGAAAATCGGTATTTACTGCAACCTGAGAGCGACACGACAGCCGAGGAGGCACGTGATCAAAAGAGATGTCTGCAAATTATTCCCACCTGCCCTTAGTTCCTATGCAGCAGGGTCTCCCCTTGATTTGACAGTCCATGTGTCTGTAGCCAGTGTAGTTCCAGTCTTTTGGATACGTGCAGACCTGCCACAGGAGAAGTGATGAGCAGCGTAACCCTCACACACACCTATACAAATATCTACTTTGTTTAATTAAAAAATGAGGAAGAAGTCTCACCGGCCACTTGGTGATGTCGTCAGGCCACGTATGAGGCTCTGCAGAGGCCGGCTCCTCACACACTCTGTTCACACGAAGGAAGGYGTCAGTTTCAATGGACACGATGCTTTACCAACTTCAAAATACTGCAAGTGTGCAGCGTTTCTGTGAAACGGTAAAGTTTCACTGCAACCAGGCGGAACGAGCGCATCTCACCTGGGGTCCTGATGACAGACGGAGCCAGAAGACCTGAGGATGTCCACGTGTTCATTTTCCCACTTCATGAAGGTGGCCAGGGTCTCCTGCATGAAGTTATTGGAAAATTACCCAGAGAATCATTCTTCAGCAAACAGGATCACAGGGTAGGTTCAGTTTTATTTTTTTATTTGTTGTGTGTTTTATTCTACATACCGAGCAGTCATCTCTGAGGGTCTGCACGCAGCCGGAGTTGTCGTTCTGAATGCAGCAACCCGAGTCTCTTTCCAGGTCTCTGGCTTTCTGGATCAGGTTGACGATCTGTTTGTCCTGACGCATGCAGGGGGAGAACTTTGCCCCTAAGTGGATCAGATCCTCCTGGAAGTTAAAAGAAAAGAAAAAAAAACATCAAGACAAAAAAATACCTATGTCCTGATGGATAAAATATAAAGTCAGTTTTATTACAGTCATCTCATGGTGTTTTATGACCCAGAGTGAAATCCCAACCCCATATTTGATTAAAAAAATCAAGAAAAAGTCCTCAGTTTGTGAGTAAATGTGACTTGGCCAAATCTTAAATCATTCTTTATGCAATAGAATAAAGCTGTTTCATTGTTTTCAGTATCAAAATCAACTTTAGATATTGATTACATAAAACAAACCCATGATCTTGYATGTTTTGGTTTTTAATTTACTATAACCAGCCATTACTAGTCATAAATCTGCATGAGAGGATGATAATATCTGAGGGAAACAGCTGTCTCTACATGACAGGATGTGATCCAGTACAATTCAAAATAAAAACTGTAGGTTTTGATGAGCATCTTGTATCCATGTTAACCACTTATTTCAGCAGAATACTGTGAGCAAGTTTCAGGTTATTTTAACTGAAGAGTAAAAAAATATGTAAGGTAATACAGCAGCTGCACTGAGAGCTGCAGGAAACTCACGGAGCTYGGACCGATCCAGAAGTTCTCCTGTTGGACAAACTTGACACTTTCATAAATGCCTTTGTTCCTCAGCACCTGCAGAGGGCGACAGAGCAGCACAATTACTCACATACACACTTGATTAATAAGAAACATGAAAAACCTTTGAAAACATTGATAGGACAGGAAATCCTACACATTGTTGAACAACACACTTTAGTATTTATCCAGATCTACTGTGAGAACAAACTTTCAAAGTCAGAGTTTCACTCACCAGTTCAGTTTTGGAGTTTTGTGAAAAACCTACAGGAGCAAAACCATACGTGCCACAGGCCAGCAGTGTGATGAGTACATGAACAAACGTAATCCAGTAGGTAAAGTAGGGCCTGAAACCACAAAACAGAGAAAAATCACAGTACATCACTGGTGAAGAAGCAGCCATTACATGCAGCAACTCAGCTTTCTATAGTATTCTCTTTAAACAGTGTATTGTGTAAAAGTGGGAGTAAAGTATTGCAAAATAAAGGGGGTGTAATTATGCTGGCTACTGTTTACACTCAAAAAGAGCTGCATCCTGGAGAAACTTCAGAGGAGACATCAAGGACTGAAAGGCTGGTGCTAAAAGACACAAAAAGGGAGGAGGAAGGTGGAACTGAGGGCCACTTTTAGACTAAAAGGTTTTCTATTTTTATTCACAAGTGGTGTAACCCTGACCACGGGATCGAGATTGCACCAAAGACATCGAACTCCCGGCAACAAGCAACAGACCGTATTACCTGCTCAGGGATTTCTCAGCAGCAATTGCTATCGTTGTTTACATTCCTGTGTTGCACAATCTGAGACAGCTTGTGATGTTAAACAGCACCTGCCTATGAAGAGACTTTAACCACAGTGTCCAACACACTGCTCATGTTCACACAGTTTGTTAACAATGAGAAAGAGTCACTGTATTTTGATAGAAAAGGACTAAATTAGAGCCCATTTTCTTTCAGAGGACAGAGGTGTACAGCTGGACAACAAGCTGGACTCGTCCTTCCACATGAAGACAACCTACATTTCTGAAGTCTTAACTGTGGACTGTAACAGTCAATGGCTTTTTTTTAACAGTGAGGGTCAGGGTGTTTGCATGTCAGATAAATAAAAAAATAATAATTAATCAAATCAAATAGAAAAGATGCATCTTTAGATTAACACACAACTAGACTGAGCAGGCGGCTGAAGGAATCCTGAACAGAAAAGATGAGCTAAAGGCAGGGGCAGACTGGGGAGAAAAAGAGGCCCGGGAGTTCCTAACAGACTGGCCCACTTTCAACTACCGGGTTTAAGTAACTCAGACTTGAACATGATTTAGTTTAAACATTAACATTTTCAAATAAATCATTTGTTTGAGATCTACAGTGTGCACCAGTGAAGCTAAAGGCATGTCTTTGGTCTGTGGGATGAAACTGGAGTACTGGGGGGAAATTCATGCAGAGGGAGAACATGTAAACACCACCCAGAAAGGCAGGTTGGGATTTGACCCAGCAACCATTTTGCTGAGAAACAACAGCTCTAGATCAGAGAGACAGACAGGGAGTTACTGTACATGTGGTCCATAAGTCCAGTTCACAGCTGGCCGGGCTCTGAGCTGATCAGCTGACTGACAAAGCGTCCATAAATGAGGAGTAGGGAGTGAGAACCAGTTGGACTAGAGTCACTTTAACGCCGCAAAGACTGAGCGCCGCGCACCCTTTAAATAGTTTGTTCGTCACGCTTTTGCTCTCCTATTTACATTTCACGTGTTAGAAAGTGTACTGCCACGTGTCCTTTTGGAGAAATCTACAACAAAGTAAGCACCAAATATAAACATCTCCACCGCTGGCGAGGGTGTGAGCTCGCCCTTTGCGAGTACCCAAAGCAAGACTATAAACTAACTCAGCCTTTATAGAGGCATCGTGGCACCGTAAAACAAGTGCGCACTGCGGTGACCATGGGGCTGAGTGAGGCAGCACCTCTACGGGCCMAACCACCCATAACACATCGGCCCACAGGGAAAACCCCCGTTAGACTTGTATGCCAGTCCACCCCTGGCTAAAGGCTAGTTGGACTGCAGAAACCCTGTWAAATTTCTGAAACTTTGGGCTGTTTCAAAAAATGCAGCAAATCCACTTTAGTCTCAGCTTTTAGCTCATCAAACTGGTCRGAACTGAACTCTATTTCTCCACACAAAGAGCTCCAACAGCAGATAAGATAATTATTGTTTGCAACATTTCACAAAACCCCCACTTCAAAAGACGTAAAGTTTAAGAGTGTGTTTACCCATCAGTCAGTCTGTGTGACCAGCTGTTAGTTCTCCTGACCTGTGGCTGTGGAAGTCATCCAGCTGCTTCTGGATGTTGCTGCTGAGGCTGCGGCGGTAGTTCCGGTTCAACCACTTCCCCACAACTCCCATTCCGTACTGACGCTTGTGTTTGTCAAAYGCAAAGTGCTTCACTTGGGAGGCGATGCGGCGACCACGGCGAGGGTGGGKTTTTTCAGGCGCCTTGGAGGGCGTCTTGGGAGTCAGAGACACGTCCTTACTGRGGAGATAAATAGAGCCCAGTGGCAGAAAGCATGAAATAACTAAATATTCTGATAGAAACAGCGAATTAAAGAAGCTGTAACGCGATGTTTACTCACAGGCTGGGGAATTTCTGATCCGGCTGCGCAGACGGAGCGATGGAGGCAGACAAAGGAGGTGATTCAAAAACATCATCGGCCATAGAGTACATCTCATCATGGACATCACCCTGCACAGAGAAGGTGGACAGAAAGTAAAACACCAARAGCAGTTTTTGTRTGAYTGCAGACTGAAAGATTGGAGCAAAAGAAAGAAGYTGAAGTTGGAAGCTGATGCCAAAGCACCAACGGAGCGGCTGCTGACCTTGCTAAAGAACAATGACACTGATGCRTCTGCAGAGTCCACCGTGTCCTCGTCCATCCAGCTGGGCCTCACAAAGCTCCTCCGAGGGAAACTGCGACCCACCTGCGAGCCCGCCAAACCACTGCGACCCTGGACAACAACCCCCCCAAACACAAAACACAAGGGGATTGGACACGAGCAGTAAAGTTTTTTATCTGAATGCTCATTTTGAATTGTCATTTTTCCAAATATTTCTTGCAATCTCTCTACTTCTGCAAACTTTGTGCCATTTTAATCATTCATAACAGAAAATGTTCAGCTCTGATGAGTGCCAACTTTTTTTTTCATTTTAAACTACTTAACTTTATTTACAAATATTTCCTCCCATAGAAATACACTGATATCTCTTTATTTCCCTCAGGAATGTTTGTTTTTATGGTTAATGGTTTATAGTTAATAATATTTAATAGCTTCATCTGTACCATTTTATATTCTTTTAACCATTTATACTGCAAAACATTTGGCTCTATCAGGAATAGTGCGCAGTGACTTTACTTTGTGGATTGTTTAACTTTTAAAATAAAATAAAAAATCTTTCCCCATAAGAGTGCCTTAAAAACATTGTTCTTTAAAATCTACTTCAGCATATTTGCTCAATTTTTGTCTTTAGTTACTGTCTTGCTAATTTAATCAGATTTGAGCTTCTGTGCTGCATTTATTTTTTATTTTTTAGTTTGACTCATTCTTCAACAAATTCCAGCAAAGTCGTCAGAAACTATGCAATTTCTCTTGTTTTTAATCCTATAGCTCATATCATAAAGCAGCATCTTTGGTTTGGGAGTGATTTTCCTGAACTAAATAAAGTTCTGTCACATCTGCCAACCTGGTTCATCTTCCTACATCAGTGTTTTGATTTCCAGCTCACCCGCAGCAGGTTGGACGCAGCTCTGATGCTCATGCGTGCGACAGACTCCCTCTTTCGTGGGGGCAGGCGGGTGTACCCTGAGCGCTGGCTGGTGAAGGAGCTGAGTGAGGTGACCCCTGGTGTGGCGGGAAAACCCAGGGCAGTGTGAGGTGTCCTGGGGGAGCGACTGTCCATCTCATCTGGGCAACGGAAAGCTCGACCCCTGGCCAGGGGRTCTACAATCTGAAGACAGAGTAGGGTCAAACTGATGGAAGCGCCTTATACCACCGACACCCAAGGACATGGTAATAATTGGACTCTTACTTTGGGAAACTTGGGGGCGGCTGGTGAATCCAGACCCTGGTCGAAGCTCAAGGCTGACTCGGGCTCTCTGTATTGGGCCTTGAGCTTGCCGTAGCGCTGGCTGCAGTGGCGCAAGCTCTTCCTGTGCCATACCTGCTGCTTCGTCTCACAGTCTTCACCAACTCCAAACCACTCGGCTGCATTCCTACAGCAATACAGAGTTCAGACAACTTAAATTAGGCCCAAATGCTACTTACACAGCATGAGTTTTAACAGTATTAAAGATTAGTTTTATTATTTGATGCATTTTGAATCCTCAAACACGGTGAATTATTAAATATTATTACAAAGCATTAAATGTCTTTAAGTTTTCTGTCTGAGAGCTTGATGATGAATTTCTGTTCCTCAAAATGACGGATTGAACTTCATTCAACCACAAATTAGGCAACATCAGGAAGAGAAAGCAGATGCAGCTGTARCTTACTTGCGAATGCTCTGTGAAAGAGACGTTTGTCTACCAAACTTCCCCCTTCTGTCTCTGGCTGTGTTTCCTCCATCTCCATTCAGGCTCTCAGATGTGGAACCGGTTGCTTGACCGCTTACGGTCTTCTTCAGGGACGGTCGAAGAGGCTTTTACCACAAGGGAAGAGAGTCGAGAATCAGTCAAAACATAAAAATATTTTTTCCTACTGAAGCAAACCACTCAAGAGATTACAGCTAAAGAAGTGTAGATATTTTTATGTTTTAACACATTTGATGGTTATTTATTCTTAAGTACCATATATTCTAACATATGTTTTCTTATTTACACCGTACTCACTGASTCTTGTTTACACTTGTGAGAGATGTTGTTGCCAATAATAAGCTCCAACACATGCACGAGTTCACACTACATTTGCACATTAATTGCACCACTTTAGGAAGTAGTTTAACGGTAGCAAGCTGGCCTCAACTCATTACAGAGCACTTTGTGTAGCCGAGAGCCACAGCTTGGGTTCTGAACTCAGGGGCCCAGCAAGGAAAATGCTCTGTCTCGTATTCACTAACTGCTGGACAGCATTTTTTTTCACCTGAACTCAAAGGTCAGAAAAATACAACACAACCACAATAATGAGTGTTTAACTGCACCATGTTTATTTATGTCTGTCACCACATGTTTGAACTTTGAATTTCAAGAGCTACAGAATGGAAAACATGTAATTAACACATTTAAAAAGTTGAATGAACTTTATAAATGAATTACTTTTATTATTAGCAGCTTTCTCACAAGTGCATTTTGTACCAACGTTATTGTTAGGAGGGATTTCTCATGGTTTCAACTCTTTTGATGAATAAATACATTTTGAAACAAACACTACTAAACTTCTTTTGAGCCCCTTTATTCTGTTTTTTTTTTCATCCAAACATAAATATTAAAGTATATACCTTTTTATGTTAGGTTATTGTACCATCCTCCTCAAAAATATCATTAATACAGAATCCATCATATTTAAAGCTTTGCGTGGTAATTTCAAACACCTACCATTAACTTATGACTTTTATATTAAACCTACAAGTTTAAAGACTTTAAGGTTTGTTTTCTCCTATTTTTGACATCGCTTTTTGTTGACTCCAGTTTGTTTCACACATCTACATTTATTAAATTGTGTTTAGCTGGTCTTCTCAATAACTCATTGATTTTAGATGTAAGTTAAACTCTACGAGATGACTGAGACAAATCAAGTCACAGCTATAATAAAAACAGATCTGTTGGACTTTATTTGAAACTTTTTAAAAGCTTCACCTTCACAGACTGAATTGTAAAGAACGGCACAGGAAACAGCAACCTGGTTGAGATAAATCGTCCGATTTACCCGTTTGTCGTGATCAATGGACGTCATGTCCTCGGGCGGAGGGATGGCGATGACGAGGCTGGGGGGCTTCTTGCTCTTTAGACGACTATCTGTTTGGGATCCATTTGGAGGAGGCTCCTCCCCTTCCTGTGAGTCCATCCTGTCAAAGTGCTGCAGAGAGAGAAACATTTCAAGGTTAGAAATAAATGTATTTGCAGCTGTAAACATACACACACATTTCGGACAGCATAAAAATTACAAGAAATAATGCAAAACTTCAAGTTTTTACCACATCAATGTGTTTTATTCACCACTTTTTATTTAAAAAAACTTGGCACCATATGTAGAACTGAATAAATTTAATTTTGATATTAGTTTAAGGCTTAAGGGGCTGTATTTATTAGCAAAAAAATCCAGTGGGTTTATATGACATTACATATAATCCAATACGGATTAGTAAAATTCACATTTAAATCCAATACATTGAATTAAATCCAAACATAATACAATGTGGCATCAACATTAGGCAGCAGCTTCTCACAATCCTGCGAGGAAAAGCAGGTATGTAAAATATGTGAAGATACACAGACGGATGAATATAAAAACTATTTAATATCATCACGAAATTAAAAATAATAAAAGAAAACCTGTGTAGCTCCTCATATTCTAAATTAAAAAGTGACAGACCAGCTGTTTAACTGGGGATTTGTGACATCAGACGGCATCAGATGACAAAAAAATCCATAATGCTGGTGTTGGTCACGCGTGGCCAGTAATCAATATCTTTTTACGTCTTTTCTTTTAAAACAGTGTTGAATTCACTGTAACTAACTCTGTGCAAAATTGATTCAGCAGTGCAGCTTCTTCATGCAAACTGTAGGTCCAAATGTATGTTTGATAATCTTATTTTTTTCCAGGATTATTGTAGTCAAAACCATCAATTCTTACTATTAGTAATAATTAAAGTCAAGTTATTTAAACTGTGTCACATGAACATATACTGTTCCCATTGAACATCACAAATAATATAGTTTGAGTTATTATAAGTGACTTTAATGTAATTAGGCTTGTTAATCTGTTTACAGAGTGACTGAATAATAATAAACTTACTTCTCATAGACAGTAACCWATCAAATCCAGCAGTGGAGCAAACAGAAAGTCTATTCCTGGAGCTCAGACTGCATCGTGGCATTAACAGTATTTTCAGAAAAATCCAAACCAAGGCAGACACGAAGCCCTGAGATCACAAACCCGGGCCAAAACATCCATTACATTCTTGAAAGCCTTCGGTGTCGTCCCGGAGTTGTGGTTTCTAAAAATCGATGCAGGCCAGGGTGCCTGCGACAGAGTCGGCAGCGGAGTGGAAATCTGACACCGGTTCAGTTAATAGCATGGCTTCCACCACAGAGCTGAGGAATGGTTACACGAGGGCTGACCATATTGTCCCCGACACTTCTGACCCCAAAGACACAGCTTTTAACCCCCCCAGCATCAGTGTACATTTTATATCTACGAGGATCATTTTCAATTAGACCTGTTGAATAATTTAATGTTGGGAGGGTTGCTTGATTTGAGTTTTCTAGAGACAGGGAGACGACTGAACCCAGTTTGTGGTTCAGACGAGCAGCGGACAGAGGCTGAACACCCCCCCCCACCCTAACCCTCCACTTAGATAATGAAATAGCAAAGAATTTGGCTAATGGACAGAGCGCTCAAGTGGCAGAAAGACTGCTGCGGACCACGGTTCATCAATTTAAACACCCCAGAGGCTTTATTTAGGCTCCACACAGAGAAACCTATAGGATACATACTGTAAACTGCATTTCCTAGTGATCTCTTGGCAGCTAAACATATACATTTAGAACAAARCGTAAGTCAATTTGTGTTTGGTAGGTTATTTCTTTGTTGTAACGATGCTTCTTGGAAATAAATCTTATATATGAGGCACCTGATGGGCAGCATTTGAAACCAGAAGCTCAAAAAAAGAGTCAACAGCAAAATAAGCCGTTTGGCAGAGATTTGGCTCATTTTTCAGGTGTGCAACCCACAGACTCAGCTCTACTGCTCATCCCACAAATGCATGTTCCTCACAAATGTGGCACCGTTTAAAAATGGAAATTGACAAGCTTTCCAACAGTAATAAGATTTATTGCCAAAAAGAAATAATCTACAAACACAAATTTACTTATTTTTTGTGCTGAGTTTGAAAAGTATAAAAAGATAAGGCCACAATCTTAGAGCAAAGCATTGATCTCAAATTATGTTGAGACATCTTACACTGACATTTTCTGAATGTTTTTAATTAACCCTAAAAGTGCAGGCATTAAATCCAACTTCTGAAGCCATATCTTCATTTAAAACAAAACAAAGTTGTATATATGTTTGTTACTTCCTGTCTATACTACTGTAAACTCATGTATGTTAGTTTAGTTAAAGGGGCAATATCATGTAAAATCAACTTTGAGTTTTATATCATGTTATAATGTTATACTCTCATAAAAAACATGCCCAAAGCCTTGCTTTGACTCATTCATGCATGTTAGGCAGCCAAGCTGAGGATCAAAACGACAGGTGGGGACCAGAAACGYCYYTGGGACGTGTCTTTAAGCCGAACTTCCTCATRGCAGAGYGCACCCCCTTCCCACACACCCCGCCCATGACTCCTGCAGGCTCTCGGGTGAAAGTGAAAGTGAAACCTAACTGTCTGCTGAGCCCAATTTTAAGGCGTTTAGAAGAGGAAGTGATGAGAAAATAAGTTTATTTTCTATTTAAACATAAAAAACAGCATTTTAATAACAGCTAAAGGTGACATATATACTTTATTATGGTATAGTATTTAAATATATGCCTGAGAAACACATAATATTGCCCCTTTAAGGCCATCTCTGCATCCAATTACAAATTGTCCAAAAGACAGCTCGTCTCCTGATGGTACAAATACAGACATAACCACAGTTTAACCCCTTTTATATGCATATACAATAAAAGTGAGAGTGCTGTTAATAAAGTCTTTAAAGAAATGTGATTTTTGAGGAGTTACAGTTCAGACACCGTGTTGTAAAATGAGCTGAGTGCAATCGTCTCAGATTCAGTGTTGCCTTGACAACAGAAACAAAAAAAAAGTGAGTAAAAGGTTGAAGTTGGCCTCCTATAAAAAAAACAATAAAAGACTGTAAGGATTACGTTTCACTGAAGCACAAAAGACTAAATAAAAACACACTTAATCCCTAACTGCTGGGTTCAAATCTGTCTTCAACTTTTCTGATGCCTTTTCTCAGTGTTACAGGATCAACACGCGTGTCCAGGCCTGCAGAGAAAAAATCAAATCTAGATCCCTTTAATCCTCGTACCAATCTTAATGATTTAAAACGAGCAATGAATTACCCTAATCTGATGCATCCTTTCTTATAAAGCGCATAACTGGACATTAAAGTTATTGAAAATCAATACWGATCGTGTTTGACTTTTCAGTGACCCTAACAGGAAAACATTTGTTCAAACCGTCTCTCAAGCAACTATCAGTGCATCAAAGAACAACCAACCACAGAGAAAACTCATCTTTGTGCTCCCCTGATCTCACCTAAATGTTACYGTGCGCTCTTAATAATTAGCACGTCTGCACGGACGAGTGTTCTCACATCTTTGTGGGATGTGATGTYGAGGTTTTTATCCATGGTTCAGTCTCTTCCTGCAGGGAGGGGTCTGACCACAAAATGTGTCAGTTTCTTTATGATAATAAAGCCTTAATATTCCTGAAAATCAGACAACACACTTGATTTTGTTCATCTAGCTGAACAGTTCAAACAAGGATTTCTTTAGAATAAGGAGGAAAAATATTCTGCTTCAGTTTCAACCATGTCTTTCCAGCTTATTAAATGAATATAAAGTGAGACATTTGAATAGTGCATGCCTGTAAAAACTCCACAATCGTTCACTGTATGCACCTTATTGTTAAATTATTATGTGGAGGATAAAAGCATAAGATTACAAATTTTCTAAGAATATTTATTAAAATAACAAAATCCAATAAGAATCAAGATGATGTCTTTTCTGAGGCAACAAATGTCTTCCATTCGCTGTGTATTTTTGGCATTGTTCACACATCTAAACCAAGGGAATAGAATCAACACTATCCGCCTTCACAGCAGTAAACAACACACTCCTCGTCTTACTGCTTACTGTGCGGAGAAAGAAAAAAAAAAACAGGGCTTTGTGGACCGKGTTGTTGTGGCTGCCAAGTTCAGTCCTTTTGTCTACTTTCCATTTTAGGCATCGACTCGGCCACAAAGCTCTCTGTTAGTCGAGATGGGTTCACGCTCACTTCACAGGTGAAACTGGATAGCTGCRGGGTTGAGTCCTGAAAAATAAGCCTGAAAACTGCTGCAAACAAATGGGGACAAAGAGGAAATGAATGAAGAAGGATTTGAAAGCAGACTGTAATGAATATTTATCATCAGACAGTTGAGCAAACCTTTTTGTCCACCATTTAGCTACAGCGGGTCACAAAAGTATCCCCCCACCCTCTTGGGAATTCTCTCCATTCTGTTGTAGATTCAGTTTATATTCCACCCTGAAATATAAACTGAATTTTGGACGTCAGTATATTCCCATCTAAACTATCAGGGCTATCTTTGGCCTCCTGGTTGTTTCTCTAAGTTTTGATGGACAACCCTCGCTTGGCAGCTTTGCTCAAGGTGAAATCTCTGCATTTTCTAAAAACAGATTTGATGGAGCAGAATATGGATTTTTATTTATTTGCTTTGTGCTTCACAACACTCTAAACTGTGTGGAGGGTCTTCATGCAGTCTCTTGCCTGTTGGTTGCTTTTACTACAAGGATGGGCAACTGATGGCCCATGGGTAACATCCGGCCCGAGGGTGACTTCCGTGCGGCCAGCCAATAAACCCCAACCCACAATAATAA
>NW_013952468.1:56976-68628 GCF_001266775.1 Austrofundulus limnaeus
TATATATATATATGGGTAAATGTGTGGTTCTCTGGTAGTGTAGACCAGTGGTTCCCAAACTTTTCAGCTTTTGACCCACAAAATAACAGCAGCAGAGACCTGTGCCCCCAACTATTTTTGGATGATAAACATTTTTATCAGGTCAACAAAACACGGGCATAGTAACAATATTTATTATACTACATTTATCCATTTCAAACCTCACTCCTTTGTAACAACTAAAGCAAAATGTAATTAATTCAGAAAATATTTTCAGGACCCCACCTTAAAAGTTTTGGGACCCCACTTTGGATCCCGACCCCAACTTTGGGAAACACTGGTGTAGACAAAAAACTGTGGCCTCTTCCATCGTTTAAGTTGCCCATCCCTGTTTTACAACTTGGAGCTTAAATCACAAGATAATTTAACACTTAATATGACTCACAGAACAAAATCAATCATTCTATTCCAAACCAATCACAAGACGGTTTTTAAAAAGGCATCACCCTGAGCATAATGTAAATAACACAGAATAACACTGTGCCTTTTTTCCCAAGAAGGAGCATGTCCAAACCTGCAGCGCAGCGTTAACAGCCTTGTTGGCAGTACAGGTGTTCCTCGCAATCTGTCAGATCTGACCTACATAACTGTAAGTGTGTGTTCACTGTAAAACAGACACACACATTATCCATGTTTGTCGCAACGTGTTCCCTTAAACTGCAAAGGAGTTCATCGGAGACGTTTGTGTTAAGGACTCCAGCTTGCATTTTCAAACCGGACCATTGTATTCTCTCACTCACACTCTGAAATAACAGAAGCGCCAGACYGAACTGGAGTAAAGACGTTCTGTTCTCAACTAACTGGCAAGAAAAGTGCAGGGATTTTTTTTTTCCTTTTTGATCTCCGAGCCTCAACAAAACACACAGCCGTCTATATGGAAGTTTCACAGAAAAGTCCACAAACATCGAAATATTAAAAACTTTCCAGGGTTTTCTGATATTTTGAGATTATTTGTCCTGGAATGTAAAAACACTAGACTACAACCGTTCTATTATTAAAAAAAGGCATTACACACACTTCCTCTTGCAGTGTTTATGGCATCTAACAGATAAGCCGATGGCGGGAAGTGGTGTGACAGTAACGGAATTCCCACAATGCATTTGGACCACTTTAGGAGTTTCCAAACATTTAATCTAAAAGCACTGATAAACATTTTTACAAAATGCAATGTTATTTCCTGTCCTAAATGAACTGTAGTGTTTACAGAGTAAAAGCTTTTTTATTTAACCTTCTACTCAACAGATCAAAAGTTTGTCTGGGCGTTCCTGTGACACGTGGACAGCTTTAAATGAATTTTGTTTACATTTGCCAGTCTCGCATGTCAAGTTACCGCTTCTCACCTTGCTGTTCTGCATGCAAATAAGTGTGTCAGGTTCAGCAAATGCATTGTTTCTAATCAACAGGAGTTAAATCAAGTCAGCTCAAGTTTTCTGCTTTATCAAACCCTTTTTTGCCTGTAAAAAGAYGCACAAACTTGATTTATCGCTCACAAAGCTGATTTATTAACAATGCAGCGAGGATTGTGTCGGTCTAATGAGCATAACAGCAGACACAGTCCATTTAGTGTGTTTGCCTTCATGAATATATGATTATGCAATACACAAAACACTGGGTGGAGGATATGTAGATATAATTTCTATTTATTTATTTATTTATTTTTACCCACAATGTGATCTACCAAATCTGAAACTGGTTGCAGTTGCTGCTTGTGTCTAAATTTAGCACGTTTGAAAGGCAGGTGAAAACTAGCTCCGCTCTGCTCTGCCAGTGTGTGACAGTAATAAAATTAAGAACTATCTCACTTTAATGTAAAGAAAACATAACTGCAGCTTCATTTCAATTTGCAGTCTTTGTGGGGGTTTTTCACAAATATAACCCGCATTACAAAAATTGCACGCTGACAAAATTCACGATTAATGTAACGTTTTCTTTGAACTCTTTTAGAAATAGAAAAAGAGAGAGAATAACTTCCTGCACCTCTCAGTCAAACGGTCATCTCTGCGCTCGCCTGCACCGAACCCTCTTCTTGCAACTCTGCATTTTCTTGCATCTCTATCGTTTTCCTCCATGGCGACCAGCAGCGACACACACAAAATCCTTGTTTCAATGGGCAGTCCGCACAACCTTTGCACCTGTTATCATTTTAGTAAATCGCATGCCACGCAACTTATAGCGCAGGCTATTTTTTTTTTTAATTTGCCCAGCAAATTAGCGCTCATTTTTTGAGATCTTGATTAATCAGCTAACATGTGTCATAATTTCAAAATACCATTTGCAACGTGAACAAATATTTTGTTTATGTGGTTTATGAGTGCTGTCCAGAGTTGAAGTTTCGTACTACACCAGCTCAGATATTCAGCCTGACCAGCCATGATCTGTGATTTCTGGTCATTCACATTCTATCAGCTGCCTTGGCTTGATAGGAAACATTGACTGCATGGAGAAAACATGAAGTTAGCTTTATGGACTGTCTCCTCGTCCTTGAAAGCCACTATCCTGCATGTTTTAAATGTTTATTTGCTCCAAAACAACCAATTTAAATGCAGAACCTGAAGAGGTGATTCAAACACTGGATCAGGTGTGTTGGAGCAGAGTAAAACATGCAGGATAGCAGCTCTCAAGGACCTGTAGAGTGTTTACGAATAACATCAGAGGAAAAACACGAGTTGTGGAGGCTACTAGAAGGAAACTGTTTTGTACAGAGGATTTTTTATTGTTTATTTATTTATGGTTTTTTTTGCTATTCTTCATGTGAGCTGGTGATCAGTTTTAGTAGAGGCTCAGCTTGTCCATATTTATCAAGWCACTAAAATTAAATTCCATACTTTGGAAACCTGATGAGAAATACTGTATTTCACTCAGTTTTCATCTAAAAGGTTTCCTTCAAAGAKCTGAGGTGTTACCCTTAAAAGACAAAATGTGAAAAATGTTATGTCATGTAATTTCACAAGGAAGGGGAACTTATGAACAGGTGACACAGAGAAGGTGTTTCTGTTTCACTTCTCATAATATYATTCTCACAGTTATTTGACTCACTTTGAACCCCCACCACATACATGTTGTCAAGTGTCAGCTGAAACTGTCCTGTCATTTCCTCCTGACTGACTGTAAACACCACCTGAAGGTGAGGTGGAACTTCAGCAACAGGCCCACGTGACCACACCTGGCGTCTGAAAATAACTTCTGATGAATAACAGAGAGGGGGAACTTGAGAATAACTTATTGTACATGTAATATCTGTCCGGGCGGGTGGAGGCACAAAGGGCTTGTCCCGGCACGCCGTCGACTCGTAGTTTTAGTGCTGGAAACTATACGAACTATGCTGTGTGTTTGCACTTTTATTTCACTAAACTAACCTGCGTATGGTGATTAGCTACACCTACTGTCATAAAAAAAAAAACTTTAAAATAAGCGCAGACCCAGAACACGGTGAGAGATATCGGTTTGTCGGAGTTAATTGCTTCAAAACAAACAAACTAGACTGGTTTTACTAACCTCCACGACGAAGTAGCTGTTCCTTTATTCATTAGCAGAGGGTATATGTCCGGAAAACTGTCATACTGCTGGTCCCAGCTGCGTGTATCACAGTACTTCCCTCTTTCTGTCTTCCATCATCCTGAATGTAGCTCCACGGAAGAGCCGAGGGGCGGAGTCTAAGCTTCCTTCAAGACWGCCGGGGGGGCGGAGTCTACGCTCCCTTCAAAAGGGCTGAGGGGCGGGGTCTCCTCTTATCTTCTCCCTTAGAGAAACCGGGGGGCGGAGTCTACGCTCCCTTCAAAAGGGCTGAGGGGCGGGGTCTCCTCTTATCTTCTCCCTTAGAGAAACCGGGGGGCGGAGTCTACGCTCCCTTCAAAAGGGCTGAGGGGCGGGGTCTCCTCTTWTCTTCTCGAGGGGCGGAGTCTCCTTATCTCACAAGGAGCCGCACTGGGAGGTTCCAGGTATTTCAAAACTAATAATTCCTGTTCAGACCCGGTTAATTCAATCTTATACAACAAACCAAACCGCTAACTAAATTATAGCAATGCTAATGCAAAAAAAGCAGGTAATCTATCTAATGAAGCAGGTTACATCACTTCCTTGCTCTCCCACGGAGCAGTGGTGCCAGTGGAAAGAAACAACTCCCCTTTAACATGAAGAAACCTCCATCAGAACCAAGCTCAGGGTACGAAGTCATCTGCCTTGATTGGCTGACGTTCCCTCTGACGTTTGAGAGGGACAGATCCCAAAACTTTCAACTTAAATTCTATCAAAACGCAGTTGTACTAAAAAATGACTTAAAGTGTGCTAAATAAAAATACACATCACTGTTCAGACTTGCATAATAAACAATTTCGTAGTTAGAAATTATCACAAATGCACACGTACAAAGCGGGTCGACCTCATGTGCTTAATTCATTTCAATTGTGCCTAATTTCTAAGTATGAAATGGTGCATATGTGCATTGGTATATGCACATTTTTATATATGACATGTATAGTGTTTTTTTTTCCTTTTATCTTTATTCTTTTCACCCTCTCCTGTATTGAGCTGCAATGATTTGCAAATTTCCCTACTGTGGGATCAATAAAGTTTTGTCTTATCTTATCTTGTCTATTTCCTTTTCACTTCACAATTACGTGCACTTTCTGTTGGTCCATCACATAAAATTATGGTAAAAATATAAATGGGAAAAAAATCAAGCAGGTATATGCAAACTACGCTTCTAAGATCATCTTCATGTCTGTAAAGGATCAGGAAAAACACCACATATTTTTCTTCTATTGTTTTATTTATATTTATCGGATTAATTTTCTATCAGACAATAAAAATCAGGTTAAAATCAGTCATTCTATAGTAACAATAACTGTACCTTTCCCAGTTAGATCAGATGTTAAACAGCTTGAGTAAATACAGAAATGAAAAATCTCAATTAAATTATGAAGAGACAAAACATCTTCAGGCACATCTTTTCTTTAGAAATCAAGTTGAATTATACAGCAAGGCTTCAGAATAAAACTCCCACTATCCAGTGCAGTATATCAAAAAGCTACAAAAATATGCATGGGGTAGTTTTATTTCTACTTTTATTCAGTACCAACATTTATGCATGCTTCCAGACAGAATAAAAAATGTTTCTGCTGTCCACATCAGTTTTTAAAAAAGATGTTTTCAAACCATTTTCTATGACTTTAGTGGCAAACTATCATACAGACTAATTTAAAAACATAGTTGTTTCCATAAAATAAAAATAGTGCAGGCAGATTTGATTTAACATTGTCAAGACGGCACTTTATTTAAAATTGGTATTCGTAAACAGGGTTGATCCAAAATAAGAATAAAAAAAAAAGGTAAAGTGGGGTTGGACCTCTGAAACGTGACGTTTCCTCTTACAGTTTATCCTTACAGAACACTTGGTTCCTTTCAAACACCTTCAGAACATGCAGTCACACAAACTGATGCAACAATTCATCATTCAGCATCATTAGGGAAATCTAAAGTGTCAGTCCTCTCCGAATCGGAGATAATTACAGTAAAAAGTGCAGAATTTCATCCCCAGCTTCAAACTTTGTCTGCTGAAGGTCCCATTAGATCTCAACTTTTATTAACTGGAATGAAGTGTTGTTGGAGACCGTTACAGCTGACCTTGTGCAAACCAAGGGACACCCTGCAGGAAACAGTTTTCAGTATTTGATCCTAAAAGAATCATATGATCATAAAAACTGTTTGGGTTTAACTACAGTTCAGGTTTGCTTTAAATCAATAAAATTCAAAGTACAAAGATATGTCTGAAACCTGAAGCGACAAAAAGCATCAACGGGATCAGTTCACTCTTAATTTCTAACCTGACTGGATAATAAATCATTATGTCTGTTTAATCATTTTCAATGTCTGAAAGCGTGTTGGACTAATTAGTTTTCTTATTTTCAGGCACTGAAGAAACGAAGAAATTTGAGACATAAAGAAAGCATTTGGGGAACAAAAATTGTGCAAAATTCTTATTATTTTTAGGATTCTTAAAGCTATTTTGTGAGTTTAATTTTTTTAATCAAACAGAAGCCCACTCCTCTATCAGGGTTAGTGTTTGTTCTACCAAAACTTTCAAAAGCCTGAATGTGTTTAACTTTCCTGCTCAGAGAATAAACAGATGAAGAAGAGGGGCTAAATTTCTCATGGACACAAAGTAAAATCCATCACTGCCACCAGCTCAAATCAAGGTCACCAGCTGTAGTCCATCGATGAGCTCACAGTTTCGACCGCAGAGGCTTCAGGTACTTGTGGAAGGATTCATGCACCTGAAAAATAAAATGGGTTTAGAGCGAGATAATGCATACWTTTCAGTTGAACAAAGCAGGTCTGTTGCAGGTTTCCTGTCATATTTATATTCAGTTCYTGAAACCTGTGCATCAAAGACAGCATGACTGTTTTTTTTTTCATCTTGATATGATGAAAAACAAATATTGTCAAATGTATCAGTGTTTCTTCTGTAACCCTTTGGGGGATTTTTTTTTTTTTTTTGTGAATTGCTTTTGCATTATCTTGATGAAATTTGAGTTTCCTCTAATCTCTGCACAGCTCGACTGCCATACACTGCCAGTTAATGAAAACAATTTGCAGATACCACAGAAAGGAGAGACGATAACACACTTTGGATTCTGTGATGCATATTTGCAACATTATCCGGCTGCAGCAGCTCTGTCTGGCTCTAATAGGTGAAGTTATGGCTCCAGATTGTTGTTTTTAAGACTTTAAATCCAGCTGTGGCTCAGTCTGTGTTGTAATGGATACGTCTATTTGTTACTATTTCAACCGTCTGCAGTCCCACAAAAAAAAAACGTCAATGTATTGAACCTGAACTAGCACAGTGTAGAGTTATAACACTCATAAACTAAGTTTGATGTTTACCTCGGTGGCATTGAGAGGCGAACGACGAGCCCACTCAAACATTTGCTCATAAACGTTGCCATCGTATCGTCCCAGAACAGAGTTCAGCTTCTTGTCGTGGAAATCAAAGGCGTCCACCAGCGCCACGGCGTTGGGCCTCAGCTGAGCCAGAAGCTCTTTGATCTGAAGGGAAATCTGCAGAACCTGAGGGACGCTCAGCAGTCCAGCCTAAAAACAGACAAACGTCTTCAACTACAACTTGGTTTAAGGCACACATCTCCCTTTGTGGGAGCTTTGAGAGTTTATTAAGAACTGTGCAGTTATTCTATTGAAGGTTCCTTATTTTACCTGCAGGAAGTCTCCAGARTTCTTTGTGATTCCATACGTGGCGTAGAGAAGAGCTAGAGTTGACAGCACTGAGTGCATTGCTGTGTCACCAACCTCTCCCAGCTTGTCAGTGAAGACCTTCAGTACAACGTAATGACAGTGGGCCTAAAAAAAAAAGAAGGTAAATGAATGACCAATGAATGTTGTTTAAAAAAGACAGAAATACAACATAAGGAATAATAACAGGCACACTAAGGAACTTAATAATAAACGTAGGCCTGTCACAACAAACAATAAATCAATTAATCATTTGATAAATTAAACCGAGGAAGAAAAATTAAAATTAAAACAATAATTTTCATTTGCCTACTTTTTTGTTTTCTTTGTCTCTCCCCCTTTTTTTACTTCTTAGCATAGAGAGGAGTGAACACTGGCGTCAGGTATTTGCCAGGTGCATGGCCTCCTAAACTCTGAAGCATGAAAGCCCATGAACAGGCAGGAGCGTCTTCAGCTTTCTGACACCTTCACGCAGCTGGTGACGCCTTGGGATTGCTGACAGTTGTTTTTTTTCTTTTTACACTACATAAATTTTAATGTAAACCTCCGTAAACAGGTTGTCCTATCATTATATTAGTTTGAACTGGTCTCCAACAATTTTATTCAATTCAATTCAAAAAAATTATTCATTTCATGAAAAAATAACTATATACAATAAAAAACAAAGAAAATATACACATTAAAATCTAAATAAAATGAAAGGTAGCAGAAGTAGAAATCATGTCTGCCCCTTTTATCCCCAGAATATATTCAAACAAAACATAATTTACAAGTTTACAAATTATCATTTATCGCAATAATTTCTGAGACAATTTATCATCCAGTAGAATTTGTTATTGTGACAGGCCTAAATAAACTACTTTATATATTAAATTTTGTTGTGCAAGTGCCTCTGCAGGTTAAAGTAAAGTCATGTTTTAACCCGAACACACACAGACTCAGCAGTGAACTTACATCAGAGGCTCTGACCAGATCAATTGAGCTGTTATTCCAGGCGTCTTCCTGACTCTTCCTGTTCTGTAGCTCCTGCTGGATGCTCTTTGCTGCCATCTCTACCAGACTGTAAACACACACAACGTGCCATAAAATGTGCCGTGCAAACAAACAAACAAAAAAACACATTTCACACCCAAGAGCCCTCACAGAGCTGCCACGTTATCACTAAATCTTATAGAGTTTATTTTTACTCAGCTGCTATAAAATGATTTTAAAGAAGGAAAGTGAAGAAAGGGTCAGCATCACCCACTCATCCTTCGCCTTTTATTGTTCTGATGTCTGAAACTAGCGAGCCACATTTTGTCTGAGACTCTTTGTGCTCACCACAGCTGACACTCTCTGGCAAATGGATTTAGATGTGACTAAAGCGGAGAGCACACGGTGATGTAATCAGCGGAGGATATCGTGTTACTCAGAAAGGATAATAAAGAAATAAGTTTTAGGTGACAGCTGGGAGCAACAGACATTCCTGCAAAACCCATAAGACCAGCAGCGACTGATGTTGACATTATGACATGTTTTTTTTTTGTTTTTTTTTTTTGCATACGGTTATTTTGCTCTTACTGGGCAGCTCGCTGTTTGTAAACTTCCACCAGGCTGCTCAGGTCGTTGGTGTCGACCACCGGTGGTCTGGCAGCGACGGTCTGCGGCTGCAGCCTCCAATCCTGAGACTCATTCAGGTACGACACAATGCCACYGAGTTTCTGGCCTGCTTTAGCCTGCCGGTAGCTCTTCACCAAATATCTGCACAAGAAAAACAAAAAAATTAAAAATAAAAAATAATGAAGAAGTTAGTGAAATATTTGAATTTGTGTCCACGGAAAACTGCACACAAGTTTTTGGAGGTGAAGCGGTTTGCATTTTGTAGAGCTTTACTTCAGAGAAAATCAAATCATACTATCATGATTGTATGAAATCAGGCTGGTGCTCAAATGTCTTCAGGAGTGGCGTCAACGTTGTGCTTAATAAAATCTGGATTTTACTTCAGCAGAGCATCAACTTTGCAGTGCATGATAAAAATGTAGTGACTGGCTGAATCCAGACCACGTAGACTGCGGCCCATGGAGGCCACACCCTTCGCAGTCTGTGTAGGCTGCAACTAATGAGACGTGTATTCACACGTCTTTTCACATGAGGTGTAACTTCATGATATTCAATGTATTATAAAAAATAATTTGGGTTTAGCTCCGGTGTCATTTAACATTTTATTTAACAACTAATTGCAGCAAAAATTTCGTCAGCCAAGTTCCTAAACATATATTTAAACACATTCTTCTGTTCTGTGATGAATTTCCAAACTCCACCTTGACTTTTTTTCCTGTAAAAATTGACAACAGTGCAAYGAATTCTGGGATATCGTTAATCACGAAGGATAGGGTTTGTGGGATGAACTAGAAGATGCTTGTGAATTGTGACAGCCTACGGCGCGGTGCAGTGACAGAATCGGATGAAAAACGCACGCTACGTGGGCTGCAGCCCCTGAGTTAAAATACAGCCATTGGATCACTTTTTGTCACCATTTCACTTATTGTGCTTTGTGAGAAGAAAAACAAAAATATGTGAACGAGAGCAGCTTTCTGGGGGCTGTCACAAGGCTGTTTAGTTTTATATTTCTTTAAATTTTACGAAACAAGCTTGCCCCTGACTTACATAACTTAATCATTTTATGTATCTTGTGTTTATTTATTACTTTTAATTAGATTTTAAAATTCAATAAAAATCTAGGTTAGAAGGCAACAAAACAGAAAAACACCAAGGATGTGAATATTTTTTATGAAACCACAAGCCATCTAAATGTGTTTCAGGTTCTGTGTGTTTTATTTCATTCTGACTCACAGGACCTTTAWTGTTTCTGCAGGAACTTAATTCAGATACAAAAAAAGGGCAAGTTTCTGAAACCCTTCAGGTGATAAAAACACCACACGACTCGTTTCAAAAAACAACACAACCTTTACGGTGTTGACAACGCAAAACACGAGCGGCTTTGTGGATGTGTGTTCTGTTTGTTTTTACTGTGGGCGGAGTCGGAGTGTGCCGCAGCGTTTGTGGCACAATCTCTGTGACCCTGCTTTGTGGGTGTTCTGTTTATGCCTGAATACTTCCAGACCTTTTTTTGTTGTTGTTAAATGCCACAACACAAATCATTTCTAAGTATTTCTGTGRGTATATCTGTTGCACTCTTTAAAGTGTCACCCGACAGGCTGGAAGCATTTCTCAGTGAGGAGTCACCTGGCAGTCTGCAGCATCATGACCGTGTTCTCGCCCTCGTACGTGCAGGTCGGGGTGAACTCCACGTAAATGTCCGGCAAGGCGCTGCTTCGGGAGTAACCRTGGCCGCCGCACGACATGCGGCACACTTCGATGCCGGAGCTGGTCTCCCACGTGGTGAAAGCCTTCAGCCCCGCAGAGAGGGCATGGAGCTGCAGATCAGAGGGAAAAAATTGGGAAATATCTTTAAAAAAATGCCTGCTTTGATTTTCAGCTTCACCTTTGCTGACTGTTAAGCCTTCTGCTCTTTCCCTGCATTACCTGGCTATTAATAATGCAACTATCAAGGAGAAAGTGCTCGCTCCAACAAGCTTAAGGTCATGTTTATTAATTTTAATGAAAGAGATCACTCCATAGCTAATTTTAATGGATTTTGCCTCTGCCTATATTACTTTCTATGTCTCAGCTGGAGGCACATCTACAACCACATTCAAGATGACTGCAACTTCTAAGAGATACAATAACTCAGCTTCACACAGAGATAGTCTGGGGAAATGCATGTAAGACAATTACTAATCCTATTTTTATTTTACAAAAAAGATCAATAAGAATTATTACAAGAAAGCTTTACTATCACCCATCTAATATATTGTTTCATCAGTTAAAATTATTAAAATTTTAGGAGTTGGTTGAATATCATATTCTGCAAGCTACGTATAAAGCTCATAAAAATGTGTTACCTCCAAACATCCAATCAAATTTTGTTAAAAGGGAAAGCTGTTATAATTTGAAGGGACTACAAAATGTTTATTAAACCAAAAATCCGAAAAAATTTGAAGGATAGATGCACTTCAGTAAAAGGTATAAGATTATGGAATAATCTGGAAAATGATTATAAAAGCATTGGGTCAGTGAATTCCTTTTAAAAAAATGATCAAAGCAAAATTGTTAAAGAAATATGAAATTGTTTAATTTGTACGAGTTACTGTTTGAGGAGTTGAACTTTTATTTTTGGGGGAGGCTGTGGTGGAGTGGTTAGGTGAGTCGTCCTGGAACCAGAAGGTCGCTGGTTCGATCCCCTGTCCAGCCGTCTCAGTCGTTGTGTCCTTGGGCAAGACACTTCACCCACCTTGCCTACTGATGGTGGTCAGAGGGCCCAGTGGC
>NW_013952468.1:68638-76185 GCF_001266775.1 Austrofundulus limnaeus
ATGTTTATCAGTACATTACAGAAAATAATGAACTTTATCACAATATGCTAATTTTTTGAGAAGGGCCTGTATAGCTTAGGGCCTAAGCTATGTGGAAGGACAAGGAAAGGTTGGTCTAAGTCTTAGGCCTACCTTTCTTTGTCCTTCCTTTCTAAATGATGACAAATGTTTGATGTAGTCCTCACTGTCTGAAAGTGAAGCACTGCAGAATGTACAAGTTGCTGTATGCTTTCTCCTGGATGTTATTCTGCAAATATATTCTTTATGAAGCCAAACTGTATTTCTGGAGATTTTGCAGACATCCTCTCCCTCTCCCAGACAACTTGCTCACTTTCTTGGAGTGCCATGTGCGAGGTGGTGAGGATGGGTGACAGCAGTAACAAATATACATAATTAGCAATGATTCACACATGGATTTAAATCAGTATGTTTTACATCCAGTGAGAGCAAAGATGATGGGGTGGCTGTGGCGGAGTGGTTAGGTGAGTCGTCCTGGAACTGGGAGGTCGCTGGTTCGATCCCCTGTCCAGCTGTCTCAGCCGTTGTGTCCTTGGGCAAGACACTTCACCCACCTTGCCTACTGATGGAGGGTCCAGTGGCGCCGGTGCATGGCAGCCCCACCTCTGTCAGTGTGCCCCAGGGCAGCTGTGGCTACAGTGTAGTTTGCCATCATCAGTGTGTGAATGTGAGTGTGAATGGGTGAATGTCTGTTAGTGTAAAACGCTTTGGGGTACGGAGGGACTTGAAAGGCGCTCTATAAGTTCAGTACCATTTACCATACCATTTACCATTTGTTTTATTTGTTTTATTATTGTTTGAAATTAATATGTTTTTTGTTGTAAATAGGAGCAGATATAAGATTTTTGTCTTCTTCTTCTGCCTTTTGTTTTTTTGTTTGATTTGCATTGTTTTGTTGTATGTAATGTGTTTTTTTATGAAATGAATAAATACTAAATAAAAATAATATAAATCAATGCTTAGATTAATCATTTTCATATATTAAAATGAGTCTTTTCAACAGTTCTGATAGGTCTGTGAAAGGTGAAACCTGTCGGTACCTCAGGCAGCTCACTAAAATCCCCCTCGTTGATATCTCCGGAGATGCGGTGGTACGTCTCGGTCATATACTGGCCGATGAAGATGAAGGCATAGGCCGTGGCGAGCAGAGGGAACAGTTTATACTGCTGCGTCTGGTAGTCGAGGATCTGAGGCTCCGGTTCGCTGTGGATCAGAAGGTTGGGAGGGTTTTCAGCACTTGTGTTTGACAGTAATGACTTTTCCTGTGATGATTGTGAGTCTGAAGAACAGAAGCATTGCACACTGACCCCGGTCGGATCTCAGACTGGTGACGGACGGAGCTGTAGCGGATGGCGATGGTGCAGGCCTTGGAAAGGACCATACCCGACTCCCTGACGATCATGGAGCGGACAAACACCATGGTGCCGTAGGTCAGCTTGGAACTGGGTGGCTTCACGTAGGTTCCATCTGGCTCCACCTAGTGGAGAAAGTCAGAATTACAACAGATGCTCCAGCAGCTGAAGTTCCTTTAAATACATTTTTATTTTACGCTTTCAAGCATCACTTAAAAACATTTATATAAATGTTTATAAATTTAATGTAAATGTCTTAATGTAAATTTAAGAACAAACTATCAATTCAGCTCAGCAAACATAAAAAAATCTATCTGAAAAGTTGGAAGAAGTGAATCAAAAAAATGTTAAAATGCAGAAGCTAGAAAAATATTTAATAATTGCTCTGCAAGTTAAAAATATTGGCAGAACTGACTCTTCATTATCTGTTTATCGTAGATGAATGCAGGTAGTGTGGCTATAGGATTGCGTTACGAAACATCTGAACAGAAGAGACTGTTTTAAATAACGAGCAACTGTACAAGTAATCTGGAGTCTAAATAATGAAATCTGATTGTTGAAGCCCCTGCTCCTCGTACCAGCTGCTTTATGGTCTCTGTAATTTCCTGCAATTTTAGCAGAAACTATTATCTCTAGATTCAAGAAGTAAATCAGGACTTTTTTTTAAAGCAGCATCACCTTGGCATATTTCATGAGCATGTTCTCCCGAGGAATTCTCACTTTCTCCAGTTTCAAGAAGCCGTTGTCGACTTCATTGAAGCCAAACTTGGGACCGATATCACCGACTACAATACCTAGGCGGAAAAAGGTCAAATGAGTCATGTGGGGGTTAAAAATGTGGGAAAAACAAACACCAGATCCGCTGTGTTTACCTGGCAGAGGTTTATGTGTGGTCATATCACGGACAGGCACGATGAAAGCATGCAGACCGTGGTAGTTTCCAAGACTGTAGAGCTGGGCCAGAACTATGGCGTAGTTGGAAGTCTTCCCGACTGGAAACAGAGAAAGAGCAGAATAAAAACACCTCCTGGTGGCTGGAAGTCTACCCAACAGACGTCTGTAGGAGACAACTCCACACTAGACTTGTGCTGACTTTACTCCTGCTTGTTTTAAACACATTTAATGGTGTCAACATTTAAATCAGACAAGTTCGTGTACACTCATCGGACACTTTTTTAAAGTGTTTTAGTGAGTATTTTAAACTCATTTAAGCACCCAGACTGAAAGAAAGGAGATTTAGAATGTGAAGAGGTGTTTTATTAAACACAGAAACATCTCTAGGGTTTACAGAATGGTCAACAAAGGGCAGCTGGGGTAGATCAGTTCTAGGATATAAAAAGGCAACAGAATGCCCTCTCTGAACACAACACGTTCAACCTTAAAGCAGATGGGCTTCAGCAGCAGAAGATTACACCACAGCCCTGTTTCAGGAAGCAGGATAAGTGGAAATCCTGAGTAAGTTCTGGGGTATCTATGTGCACATCCTGAGTTTTGGGTTTCAGAAAGCCAGATAGTTATCCTGAGTAAACTTACCCCTACAACTTACTCTGCGAACCAACCCTGTTCTGTAGCAGGATTACTGGAACAAATCCTGAGTTTGTCTCACTTTTTAGCTGAGATCTGCATGAGGACAGAGTGTCTTTTTCTAAAGGAGCCTGTAGATGTTGGAGTATTAATACTCTGCAGAAATTTATGTCAGGAGAGAGAGTGATAAGACCAAGATTAGACGTCTTTCTGGATGAATCTGTTTGAACATTTGTACAGGTTTTTAATTGCTCAGGTTTCAATCTTTTCAAGTCCAGCTCGTAGCTGTTTCACAGGAAGCTTTAGGAACAGAAAAATGACCAAATTCCATTTACATTTCCACTTTAATGAAGTTATGATCAAAGGTGTAAATTCTTACAGAAGTATATATTTTTATTTTATTGCATATAGAATTTATTCAGGTTTTTTTAATGAAATAAAATTATGAAAAAGAAATTACAGAAGAAAGTTCTCTTCAGCTGATYGTCCATCACAACTATTTTTGTGAAAAATTAACAGTCATTCTGATTCACAATGAAAAGTAAAATAAACTTATATTAAATATCGGCAGAGACAAGATGGAATAATACACATTACTTTTCGGGGGAAATACACTAATGGGTTGAAGCAGTGAATTCTGTAATTTATTTGTTAAAAGGTTGAACATTAAGAGCTTAGACCTGACCTTACCTGACTTTACTGTTTTTATATTTAATCTTTATTTGCTGCCATGTTCGTTTAGTACGGGCTGGGTTCACCTACACACACTTTTATCCACTTGAATAAAGAATAAAAGTAAAAATAAATATAAAAAATAAAAGTTTAGATTCATGTAAAATCATAATGACTTGATCAGTAATTCTCTGCCTCATTAACCCTCTTTCTCTTGCAGCAGCAGCAGGATTGCTTTTTTATTTCAATTTTTTTTTAAATATTTGTTGATATTCTCCATGTGCCGTCATTCATATTTTTAGTCTCAGCACGAGAAAGGGACTTCCTGTCTTCATATTTTCTCCCACTGCCATGGTGAATCGTGTTATCTGACTTCCATTGATGAGGCTTCGTGCTCCAACTTAACTCAGGGTAACTTGACTCAGGATTAAGTTACCCAGTTGATATCAGCTGTTCTGAAACCAAAAATCCTGAGTATCACAGAGCGGGGTAAGCTGACTCAGAGTCTCTGCGTTAACCCAGGGTTTGTTAAGCCTGCTTTCTGAAACGGTGTACAGGATTGTGAATAGTAGTTTAAAATAATTGATTATTCACAATAAAATGTGGAAGACCTTCAATAGACCTGCTCCAAAAACTGTAAACCACCTCACTTTACATAAAAAAATAAAACTAACCTCTAGTATATTTCACTCAGAATGGACCAGACACAACTAAATATGAACATGCTTACGTCCTCCAGGCCACCACTTGATGGAGCTGACGGTGGGCGAGTTCAGAACGAACTCCTGAGTGTCCGGATCGAATGTGGCGGTKGTCTCCAGGCCTCTGAGGTGCGTGCCTAACATGAGACGACAGAATCAAAGACCACCAGGCGTCCACAAACCAAGATGAAGAGAACACAGGTTAAAAAAGGCATTAATGAATATCAACTTCACGTTTTGTTTTCCGTGACAAAAGATTAAACTAAAAATTATTTCTTAATAACATCATCAGATTCAAAGCCCAGAAATCTTAGCATCAATCAACACGAAATATAAAAACATRATACGGGTTAGCATTAGGACGTTTAGCCAATGAGAGCTAACTCCTTTTCTTTCAAATACAAATTTAAAGCCAATTCAAATKTTGCTGGAGTTCTAACATGAAGGAGTAAAGCGATGCATCTTGTAGTGTTTGACAGATCTTAACATGCAGCAAACATCTGATGAGAAAACACAATTAAAGGCAGTAGGAGATTAGGACATCTGAGCCAAAGACAGATTATAAACCGAGCTGGAAAAATACAATCTGACTGTCAGAATGTGTAACAGTGTTGGAGGGGAGTTTATCTAAAGTGATATCTAACAGTGGGCAYGAAGCCTAACAGACAGGGGGCTAAGCTACAGATCTGTTGGACCACTCAGTTGTTGCAGGATCAATTACATCCACTCATTTAAAGATTTGTTTGGTTTTTACCGTGGCCCATCTCAGTCTGAGCGTAGGTGCCGATGATCTCTAGGTTCCAGGTGGGCATGAAGAAACGCTCCATCTGCTCTGGGGTGGCCTGGTTGAGCAGAGTGGGCAGGAACATCGCCAAATGGAGGTCCAAGGGCGATGGCCTGCCTGGGTGCACACAACTTGGCCAAGCAAAGAGGGACGAACATCACAACAGAGCAAAAAAGCAGGTGGTGATAAGGAGAACAGGAGGAAGGAAGGAAGGAAGGAAGGAAGTGTTGTTGGAGTCAGAATAAAATGAAATTGAAGTAAACAGAAGAGAGTTGTGGTTAATTATGGACGTGGTTTGTGAAGGAAGGAGAGGACAGAGAGGTTGTGCAAAGCAAACAATGACAACAGATGTGACAAATAAAACAGCTTTTGAGCATGACATGCATATTGGAAGTGTTGATTCCAAATAAACTGTATGATTCAAATTTACTTTAAGAACTCATTTCATTCTCATGTCAACATGTCCTTATAGTCTAAATCAATCATGGATTCTGGTCCGGAACAATAAAGAACGATGCAGTCAGGAAAAAAAAAAAAAAACCACAATAAATTCAACCTTCTTTCATTCTACATTTTTACGTATCAGGACAGAATAAAAATTATCTGATTTTTACCAGGTTTTAAAATTTAAGCTGAAGTGTAAAACACACACAACAGATTCCACCATGTTGTTTTGACACACAAAAAGCGCCAAAATAAAGCTGTGTGTCCAAGTCCTCATGATCCAGCAGATTAACAAAACCACATGCAGTAGTTGTTCTATCAATCAGATGGCTGTGGAGACTTTTAGGATCACTTTTCTTCCTAACATCACTTGAAGTTTTCAGACATTTGTTTCTGCACTCTCTTAGGATCCACATTTTAGTCAGGTTGAGGTCCTGGACTTTGACTGGACCATTGCAGCATTATTTGGTTGTGGATTTGCTGCTGCGTTTGGGAACGTTGTCTCGTTATGTAGCTGATGGTTGTGCTAATGATCAACCCTCTGCCATTGTGCTTCAGTGATGAACTTTGTTTGATTTTCTCCAAACACCATGCAGTAAAGGTTAACTTTAATATCTGTCCAGAGGACATTGTTCCAGAAGACTCTGAGTTTGTTCAAAATAAAGTGATGATACCATGTTCCTTCTCCTGCACTCCAAAAATGTCGTACTTATTTTTAGTTGTTTTTTTTTTTACTTTAGTTAGCAGCTGTTTTAAATATTTTCCCCTTTCTAATAATCTAACAGATAACAGATGCCAAATTGTTTAAACATTAACTTTAACCCTTCCCAAGTTGATTGGAAGTTTCTTGTTAGGGTCATTGCTGTTTTTTTTTTCCACCCTGGCATTGTGGTAACACACCTGTAAGCTCCAGAGCAGCAAATTAACTTTTATTGAGCACCTGGCTGCTATTTTCTTCTTTAAACCCTAGGGAAGCAGCAAGGTTAGAATTTGTTTTACACACGTTTTCATTTTAGGTTTGTTTTTAATTATAACGAATGACAAGGAGGGATCTGTTGTACAGTTTCACATGAATCTATTATTTGAATCATTTTAAAGCATGATTTTTCTTATGTGATGATACGTAAAAAAAAAAAATACTTGAATGAAGGGGTTATTTTTCCCATAACTGCATCTTCTTAAAAGGGCAAAAAATATTGATCTTAAGATTTCTGAGTAAATGTGTACAGATCATTTACAAAATTGATGTACTTGATTAAAAAAGAAAGGAAGATCAGATGGCCGAGGCAGATGGCCGCCTGCTCTGAGCCTGGTTCTGCTGGAGGTTTGTTCCTGATTAGCAGGGGGTTTTTCCTCTCCACCGTTTGCTCAGGATGGGAGACTGTGATGAAGTGATTCAACACAATCTGTTGGTTTCTTCTTTAGATTGTTCTTTTTATGTACAGTGCTCTGAGACAACGTATGTTGTGACTTGGCGCTATATAAATAAACTGAACTTGAAGAAAATAAAGGTCTGCCCTGGCCTACATTCCCTCTCACCCAGGTTTGCCTCTCAGTTTACAAAGAGACATTCAAAGGCCTCATTCTGGATCCTTGTCTCACAACGCTGTCAGTTTACCTTCACCGAGACAGGTTTCAGTTTTTTTTCACAGAACACCGGGAGAACAAAAGCTGCTGCTATGACATTAATGGCTTTGTGTTTTGAACAAAACAAAACTAGTTTAGTTAAAATTTACAAGTATTAATGTGCTAAACCTCTGTCAGCTTTAGCTGAACAATGTTAGACACACATTATGAGGAAGATATTAAAGGAATATTTAAGATATTTTGACGTGAGGTTCTGTGTAAAAGAGCATGTCATATCTTACCTGTTGTAGATAGCTCTGTGAACAACCTCACTTTGGAGGAATACAGTTTATCTTTGGCAGCACTGATGAGCTAAAGGCTAGTCCAAATGTAGCCTAAATATCACAAATACAGTGGTTTGCAAAAGTATTCATACCCCTTGAACTTTTCCATATTTTGTCACATTACAACCACAAACATAAATAT
>NW_013952468.1:78988-95869 GCF_001266775.1 Austrofundulus limnaeus
TTATAATCCATTCCATGTTGTTTTTTAATATTTCCTGTATTTCTCTTATGATTCTTTTGCTCTTAATTTCAGGAAGCACGAAAACAAGTAATTTTTTTTACAAGCATTTCTCAAACCTTTAATCAACCACTGTTTATCATCAACATTTCTGTGAGAGCCAAAATTCTTACTGGTTCATAGATGATCAAATACTTATTTCACACAATAAAATGGAAATTAATTATTTAAAAATCATACATTGTATTTTTCTGGATTTTTGTTTTAGATTCCATCACTCACAGTTGAAGAGTACCTATGATAAAAATTACAGTCTTCTACAAGCTTTGCAAGTGGGAAAACCTGAAAAATCAACAGTGTATCAAATACTTGTTCTCCCCACTGTATCTACTGAAATAAGCAAGCTATTTCAAAACTGGAAGCAGTGAGAAGTTTTTAAAATGAGCATCTGTATAAAACAAAATTTACTGTAGCTGGTTTAATTGAACCCCTTTACAGAGTGGAGTCTGCTGCTTCGTGTGGTTTGTATTATTTAAACTGATGACATCGCTGAAAACTTTTAATTTCATTTAGGCAAGAACAATATATATAAATCCTGTTAGAAGAGACCCCAGGTGAGACAGAGTGTGCTACAGCTGTCACTATTTGTGCTAGCAAATAACCATAAAATTCAGTATGATTTAAAACTAGCTGCAGTGTAAAGGTCTAAGAGATGGTGTCACGAGGACCGCTTAGAACATTTGGAAATTAGAGCTTTTTAAAGACAGCTGTACTTCACTTTGGTCTTTCCATTAGCTCAATTTAGTTAAAATGAGACCTTGTGTCCTCAGAATAAGGTTGCGCAAAAAAAAAACTATCTACAACAGAATGTGCCAAAATGTCCAAAATATTTCTTTATTGTCTGGTGTTAAAAATAATATTCAACATGAGAAGACAAATCACAGGAAACTCAATGAACACRTTTTATTCTCAACATGATCTGATCTGTCAAACATGTACAAGAAACCTCCACTGCTGCTCTTCATGCYGGGACATTTTCCAGACTTGATACAACGAGTTTGGTTTGGAACCAAATGTACACTCAAACACCTTTGTTGCCAATCTGTGCTATTTTAGAGTACACAAAGTTTCATTTGAGTGCCTTAAGGAACAATTATTAAACATTTGACTGTGAATCCAGGACTGACCGTGACCCAGCTCAGTCTGGGCATATGTGCCCAAGGCCTGGAAGGACTCTGCCAGAGGCAACCACTTCATGGCCTGCTGAGGGTCACACAGGTTGCGCAGGGTGGGGAGGAACATGACATTGTGCAGCCCTAAAGGTTCTTGATGGTTGCCTTTAACCATACTGGGTGAAGGAAAGTTAAATTCAGATTAGCATTTCCTCAGACATCAGGAAAATTGAACTTTTGATGAGTTACAGTGTTAAAGAAGAAGTTACAGAAAATGAGATGTTATGGTTGATGTAATGAATGTCATACCAATGTGAAAAAGATGTTTCAATGATTACCACCCATTCAATCATTTACTGTTCAGGAGGTATATGTTCAAGAAGTACAAGCAGGTTTCAGCAATGAACACTAGAGATGTCCTGAGCCAATCTCAAGTATCAGATCAGGGCCCTGATCAAGGAATTTACCACCGAAGGGTATCAGAGCAGCTGACCACACTTTCTGATCTCTTTTGTTCACCTTCTATGGTTTTATATCAGCTGAGCTGTAATGTGGCTGCTGTAAAACGTTGTGATGTAAGAAAACCAACATGGCTGCAGAATGGAAGTATTTTTAAAAACAAAAAAAGCAGTTCGAGTGTGGTTCAGGTATTTCTCGTAAATGCCACCAATTAAATGACATTTAAAATGCTCTTAGCTGAGTATAACAAGCTCAGCCAGGTACTGTACCTCTTACAGCAAATATTTCTGTAATTTAGTGCTGGGTGATCCCTTACTGTATAGGTTATGTAATATACTGTTTGGTCAATAATTCACACAACCATAAATCCTTCATGGTATTACAATTGGAAGTTTGTTTGATTGATTGGTATCGGGACCAAAAACACTTGATCAGGACATCTCAACTAAAAACAGATGCGCCTGCGTCAAAGTTTACACCAGTTTTACAAATACAAACACATTTTTGGGTTAATGTGAAATTAAGAAATGATGCATCTTAGAGCTTAATCACCTGTTCAATATAAAAAGACATAGCTGACAACAGTAAAATGTCTTGAATGTGATTTCTACCCGACAGCTCTGCAGGAACCAGCTGGTAACATCTGCAGGGCCTCTGACTTACTTTTATTGTCACCTGAACTTTGAAGTTTGAACTGAATCTGTTTGTTTCAAGGCAATACACAATCCCACAAACTGTTCCTTGAGTAATATATAGCCTTGTGTGTTTTCTTCTAGGACAAATTATTTACGTTTTTTAATAAGTACAGGACGTTTCTCAATCAATGAAATGCAGCATTTGTCAGAGCTGATCCTCTTTATAGTAGGTCTAAATGTGCTCCACAAAATAAAACACAGTTATAGCAAATGATTAAGAAGAAAGAGTTGAGATAATTCATGTCTCTTTATGCTTGTGTTGCCCTCTTGCATTAGAATAAATGCACATACAGCAGTTCAGATTGTAGTATTTGATTACTGCCAAAGTTCAGTCAGGGTACAGTGACGTATCAGTCCTCAATGATAAACGCTGTACACTTTGATCCTGTCAGAGGTCATTATAACTCCTTGTGTATGTTTATTTTTTCAGATTACACACTTCTTTGTCAACTTTAACTTTGTGGCCCATGTCGAAAAAATAAAAAAATAAAAAAAAACTATCACAGTGGGTTTAACCATGTGTGGCCTGTCACCCAACAGTTTCTGTGTTTGAGATCGTGAGCTGACTTTTTGCACAACATACCTCTTGTAGTAGACGATCTCCTCCGGGTCAGCAATGCCATACTCTCTGAGCTTCAGGATCATCTGGGCACTTTTTCGAATAGCCTGGTCATAGCGCTCACTACGAGACAGGAAGTTTGGGTCATCCTCTTTAAAGTCTGGGTCGCTGAAAACAAGTGCCTCTAAATAAAAAGAAGACAGACATGTCCAAGCATTGTCAAGGCAGACTTATTTTATGAGTTGTTCAACAGTGAAGAAGCTATTTTTACTAGACCAAACAGATCATTTTAAAGCTCTTTTAAAACCAATATTCATAATACAACTCAGAATCTTTTAAACTATATACATACAATAAATAAATTCATGCTTCAGAAGTGAATATCAATATATTTGAAAAAAGTACTGGAGTGAGTTCTTTCAAACTGCACCATTTTTRTAGTTCAGAATAACTTCTTATGTTTGTTTGAATTTTGAAATCAATACGCTTAAGTTACAATAACGTAAAATAAAAATATTTTACACTAATCTTGACACAGCATAGAATTTTGTTTCCAATTTGTGTTTGACTTCCTGTGTACAAACCTGTAAATGATTGGCTTCAAACTATTTCATATCAGTTTTTCAGTACCTCTTCACTTAGTTTTCAACTTATCTTTGGATTTTACATCTGAAGTCTTTCAATAACTATTTAAATACGCATTAATTGAAAATGCTGTGGTGGTTTGGTCCATCTGCTACGAATGGTTGGTATTAAAACTACAGCCGAATTTATCCTCAAGACATATAAAATCATACAATATACAAAATCCTCTGATTGTAAACTTTTAGTTTGTCCTGTAAGAGATTTGTTTCTTAAATATTAAATAAAAATATAAGARTCCGGACACTGGACTGTAACGTGGTAGCCCTTTAATGAAGTTTCGCTGGTAGCACGCCTGGTAGGTAACCTCTGATGAAAACATTCATTTCTATTCTTAAAGCAGATGAGTTTTCTACCTTTACATCCACAATTGGCACGATAAAATCTGGTTTAAAATTATTATATAAAACTCACCAATTTCTCGTCTTCGTTTGGTCTTCTCTGGGCCTCCGTCCAAAATATATGTTAGTTTTTCGACATCAAATGAAGCGTTTTCACGCTCTCTCCTAATATCAGGATTCATGGCTCTTTAAACAGACTGGGAAACAAACTTACGCCGTGAAAATTTTAACTAAATGCTTATTCTGAACAACCAAATAACCTCCTGTAACCTGACGTCTCCAGTCCCCGGCGTCTGTTTTACTGCGCAGCCGCAGAGGGGAGGGACATAAGTCATGTGACCTGTATACCGGAAGTGTTCTCTCTTTACCAGAAGTGAAAACAGTTTCAAAACATTTGCTTTAAAAAATAAATGATATAAATGTATTTTAATAATGTCAATGCTTCCTCCAGCTGCAGAGTTCCGGTTTCCTTGGGAGGTGAACTCTGTAAAAGAAGGTGACTCAGTGAGGACATTTGGCAGGTGAGGAGTGAAGTCACACATTTCTGACTTGAAAATATTTTTGAAGCATATTTAGATCATAAGTCATGACACAGGGAATTCCAAATGTGATGTCAAAAATACAATTGGCAAATATGAGCTCACTTTCTTTCATTTATTTAAAGTTAAAACGAATCATTTGTCTCTGTTGTCCTTTGCATTCATTGATTTAACTTTGGTGCCTTTGCCAGCTCGTGTTCTTGTGTCTGACTTTTGTTTTATCAAAATTTCTCATGAACCAAAATGAAACTTGCAGGAAACAATCAGGTACACGTGATGGTGTTTAATACAGCAAGACATAGACATTTACACAATCATATTTTAGATTATAGCTTAAAAAGTTTTAGGTAATTATAATATATGCACCTGGGTGACTTTGATTTTATTTTATTAACTGTTGTCACATAATGTGTTAAAATTTTCAGACTAGTCTGCTATCAGCCAGAGGAGTCCAGGGCCACGCTGTCAGCTCAACATGCTTCGAAAGAGCACCGAGTCTTTGTCCAGACTGGGTTCGTTGAGCCGTTTAACCCAATAATGGGAGCCCAATACTTGGTTCTGGGTGAAGCAGATAATAATGAAGGTAAAATGTTTATTTAAAGCAAAGCATGAATAAAACTACGGAAGATGTTTAGAGCCACAGAGCAAAAAATAATAACTTTTTTCCTAAGTTCTGACTTTAATCTCAGAGTTCTGAGAAAAAAAGTCAGAACTCTGACTCAGGGAAAAATAATATTATTTGCTCTTTGGTCCTAATCCTCTACTGTATAAAATTGATCTAATTTATATGCAGAATCTATCTGTTTTTTTTTTTTCACTCAGGCAATTTTATCCCTTTAACTCCAGAATAAGAATAAAGTTGACAATGACAATGTTTCTTTTATTCTAACTCCTGAATGAACCCGTTTTCATTCACTTGACATTTACGTGCCGTTCTCATTGAAAAGACACCCGGAAGTCACCCCGTTTTCCACCCGCACCTGTTTTTCTCTCACAGAGCTCGGTGTGGTGATCCGTGCCCGCGTACTCAACTGTGTTGATGGCGTAAACATGGCGCTTCTGCAGAAAGCCATCAGTGATCAAAGGAGCTTCTTCAGAGAGAGGGAGAGCCAACCTGCACAACCTACAGATGCAACCTGACTTAGGTCATCATCCATTTGTTTACTCGTRGTGTTTCTTATCTGTCATGGCCATCGCATTATTGCTTTGACCTGCTGTCGTGTGACTTTTCTTGCAAAACCTCTCCACTTCTCTGCCCTTGGGTGGGGATTGTTTTGAAACTAAAAGTTTACATTCTCRCTCACGTCTAGAGGCGATTCAGAGGTACCAGTTAACCTAACATTTATGTTTTTGATTTGTGAGATAAAAGCAGTCTCTCCTGAGAAAAGCCACACACAGGTGGAGGAAATATCCAACTCCAAACAGAAAGACCAGGGAGCAAACCTGCATCCCCTAGCCGTCCTCCTTCCACTTTCTTCCTGAAGGGTATGGGTTTCGAACTGGGAGTCTGATAACTGCGACCTGGCTAGCTTGATGAGAGGTTTCTGAGGGCTAGCAGAGGGTCAGTGGGAGGTTGGGAGTTACATTTCTCAACAGCACTAACCTCTGCTTCGTCAGGACACCCTTTAACAAGCTTTAAAAACTGAGTTTGTTTGATCAGTCAAAATGTTTGTGTTTCTGTTTGTCCAGGGTAATCAAGCACGTTAAAAAGTGAGCTCAGTTGTGATGCAGTGGTCCTCTCTAGAGCATGCTCCTCTGTTTTTATATAACTAAATTGACCAAATATTTGTGTCATCATTCGGTCCTTTTATTCTTTTTGTCAAAGGTCTGCCGAAAAAGTGTGTTTAATTTGTTATTTTTAAAAAAGTTTTTGTCATGCTTTAATCTGTTTCATGGACTAAAAGTGGCGAAATAAACTACAGATTACATCATGAAGATAATGTTCATCCCATCTTCATATCTGTTCATTCGTTTATGAATGGTGTCTTACAGGATGGATACAAAGATGCTTGTAGAGTTATAAAATGGAAACAAATTTTCTTTAACTGGGTGGAGTTGTGCTTCCTCATCATATAATATCAGTCTCGGAACATGCGTGGKTTTTTTTTTCTGACACTTGACAACCTGGTGGTGTTTTTTCACTGGCTTAAGATTTAATAAGGTTTTATCTGATTCATTTTTTTTTKAAAAATGTGTGATGTAAAATCAAAAGTGAGGGTAGCCAATACTCTTCAGTCATTATAATTTAAATTTATTGATAATTTTCTTCATAAGRTATCAAACAACAGTGAGTAATACAGAATGAAATCACTCCTAGAAATTAACATTGCACCATATCCCATTATGCCCAAAAAACACAACAAAAGTAAGGATAAAACAGCACTGATGCTCTGTTTTTAGTAAATCACAAAAAGAAAAGAAAAACAAAGAAACAAACCTGCCCACATAAGACATGTCTGGTAAACAAATGCACCTCAGCAGCAGTTATTTTGTCTTGAAAGAAGGCTTTGCAGTACAAGTGTCCTCATGAGTCAAAGATGTATTTTGTAATTATTATGACTGTTTTCATATCTATTTTTACACTTTCACCACATTGCATCACAGACCAGAAAACTTCAAATAGTAAACATTTCTAGAATCGTGCATAGCTGTTCTCTGAAGTTGGGGGGATCGAGTTGAGCTTGGACTGCTTCTTTTTGTCACCTGCTACGAGAAGGGCGAACTCTGAGATGGGCATCTTGCCTTGTTTGTACTGCTTTAGATCATAATCTGTTAGCTTTCCTTCTTTTATAGCGTCTTTGATAGAATACTGCCGTCCACTCTTGAGGTCCTGCAGGACGGATACCTCTCCATCAGGTCCCTTGGAGGTTATCTCTTCCCAGTCACACTCTAGCTCCTGGAGATGAATGTACTGTTGACGGTCAATAAGGCCCCTCATGTAGGCATCAAAAGGAGACATGTCTTTTCCTGTTTCTGGATCTAGAATGGTGATTTTGGTGGAGACGTTAGTTTCTTTGGTTCTCGTCTCTGCTAGGTCTTCGTTCTGCAGGTACAGCAGAAGCTCACGGATGGTGCTGTCTCGCTGATGGATCTGGTCTTTCTCGTCCAGGATCTGCCTCTCCAGTCGCTGAACATCCGTCTCCATCTTGAGGCTCTTCTGCCTGCTCATGTGCGTTCTTTCGGTTATTAATCGGCTCTGTGTCTGGAAAGATAGGCTGGTGTCGTGTTTCTTCACCTCCAATGTTTTGAGTTCTCGGGTCAGATCTTCCTTCTCCCTCAGTAAGGCGTCTCTTTTTGAGACAAAGGTTCTCTCGTCTCTTGAAGTGGTGCTTTGGTTGCTCATCAAGAAGTTGATTCTGTCGTTGAGACGTCTGATTTCATCCTCCAGGTCTTGTCGAGCAAATTTATTCTGAGACACCTGCTCCCTCAGACGATCTCTCTCGGCTTCAACGGCCTGGTCTTTCTCGACGCGAACCACCTCCTTGTACACTGTTTTCTCCCCAGACTTCTCTTTCATCAGGATCTCAATCTTTAGAGTGAGGCTGCGGATCTCTCTCTGGATACGCAGGATGTCGCTGGTTTCCTTGTCCAAGTCTGCTCTCAGACTGTTTGTCATCCTGTCCAGTTTTGGATCTCGCTCAACTTTTAGCACTTCCTCGACAACGATACACTCCTCGACAGGAGGYGGGGCGTTTTCCAGCTGTGTGATGCGCAGTCGGATCTCTTTGAGTTCAAATTCTGCTTGTATCCTCTTTTGGTGCTCATTGCTCTCTTCTAAGATCCTCCGTTTCTCTTCCAGCTTGGTTCTTAATTGCTGCAGCTCCAGCTCCATTTGACGTCGCTTCATCACTTCTTCATCTAGGTTCTTGCTGAGCTTGTCGTGCTCCATCATTTGCCTCGGGTCCTTCTGTAAACGCACAACCTCTGACACCACCACTTTCTCCTCTGGTTTCTGCCTTTCTAGGATGATGAATTTGTTTTGGAGGTCGAAAACCATCTCTTCGATGCTCCGCCGCAACTGCGCCTCCTCTCGCACGTTCTTGCGCAAGCGCTCGGCTTCCTTCTCCAATAGTGGATCGGGCTCATACTTGATTACTTCTTTGGTGAGAATTTTGGTCTCTATCTTTGACTTTTCAGTCTTCAGTTCATCCCTCTCTCTTCGGAGCTGGATGACTTTGTCCTGGAGGGAGTCATACTGGTTGTGTAAATAGTTCAATTGTTCCTTTAGCCTCCGGATCTCTCGCTCGTTTTCAGGGCTTCTTTCCTCTTTCACCACCTCTTGGAGAACTTCTTTCATTTCCACTTTGGGCTTCTCAGCACGAAGGATGTTCAGCTCAGCAGTGATCTGCGAGATCTCCCTCTCAAGATCAACACGCTGCTTGTTGGACTCATGTATCTCTTTGCGAAGGCGCACAAGCTCCACCTCTGTGTTTGGGTCAACTCTGTAGATCTCATTAACAATCTCCTTGATCTCAACTTTTGGCTTCAAGTCTTGAACTTGTCTGTAGCGGCTCTGCAGCTCCATCAGCTCTTTGGACAAAGAGTTGTTTTCAACCCTCTCCTCCTCCACTAATGTTCTGATCTTGCCGGACTCTGTGATAAGGTCGGGGTCTTGTTCGATCTTTTTCACCTCTTTAGTGATGATCTTAGGCTGGATGTTGGGTATCAGCCTCTCAAGTGCGTTGATCTGGCTTCTTGTCTGGAAGATTTCATCGTTGAGGAACTTACACTTGTTGCCTTCTTCGGAAATTTCAGTCGCGAACGTCCGTACTGCTTTCACCATCACTGGATCCTGTTCCACTTTAATGACTTCTTTCTTAACCACCTTCTCTTTGACGGGAGGCCTCATCTGCTGCAGAATCGTGACTTCTGTCTTCATCTGAACGTGCTCCCCATCCCTCACTCGAATCTCATCTCTGATCTTCTTTATCTCCTCTCTAATCCTAGCAGCCTCTATGTCCAGCTGGGGATCTTTTTCAAACTCTGTCACCTCTCTAGTCAGCAACTTTGGGGCCGTGTTTGTGATGGTTTCCTCCAGGTTGACGATTTTCTTGTTTATCACCTCAACCTCTGTCCGGGTGCTGGTCCTCTTTAGGACCTCTTCATCCAGTTTGTCCCTTAGACTAGCCAGATCTTTTTCCAGTTTTGGGTCTCGGTAGTACTGGAGCACCTCTTTCTCCTCGACGCGCTCCACTCCTCTGCGACTCTTGAGTGAAATCATCCTTTCTTTGAAGGATCTGAGGTTTGTTATGGTGTGGTTTGTCCTCTCCTTTTCCTCTTCCAGCTCTTTTTGCAGATTGTTTACCTCCAGCGCAGTCTTTTGCTGGTTTTCAAGTTGTACTTGTTGCTGTGCCACCACCTGAACCTTTTCTTCATTCTGCAACAGAACAAGCAAATTATTCACATTTCCAATTTGCTGTCTAATATCAATTATAGCATAAAGCACATTCTAAAGAAGGTCTTTTTAATTTGTGTTGTGTTTTCCTACTTGCAAAGCTATATTCTTGGCCAAGCTCAGCTGTTTTTGGCGTTGCATATTTTCAGCTTTTGCTTCAGCGTAGCGGTTCGTCAGGTTCTTTTCCTGCAATAAACAATCCTCCAGTTAAACCTTTATCTGTTCAACCGATGTAGAAATATGTATTGGGCTAAAAATATATTTCCATGTTACCTCTTTCTGAACAGCATCGGTGAACGTGAGCACACGAGGCTTCTTTGGAATAGTCGCTCCGGCGTCCTCAAGTGTACTGTTGTATTTGTTGACGCAGGCATCGTAGTCCTGTGCAAATGAAAAGATAAACATTAAAAAGCTGTTTCTATTGTCTTATTTTCCTTAGTTTTTAAAGCTCTTACATTAAGCAGATTCTGCAGGTCTTCGGAGACGGCAGACACTCGGTCTACGTCATCTTCCCTCCGCTTCAGGTCATCCACCACTCTCTGCAGAGAAAAGGGTAGCGTTAAACACTTTATCATGCCATTATGATGGAATATTATTTATTTTTAGTTAAAAACAATAAATCAACAAATGCAGAAACAAAATAAATTTGATTTTTCCACATTAGACTTAAAGTAAATGTATAGTTGTAACATCTCACTTCTTGGGAGCTTAGCTTAGCAGCGACTTCAGTCAGATCATCATCGTAGCTGCTCCGATACGTCGGTAAGTTGTCCAGGAACGAGTTCAGATTTTTACACGTGCTTTGGAACTCCTGGTTCTTGCTCGCCGCCTCTTTCAACATGCTTTCTCTGAGGAGGATATCACAAATTTTGGTTGCAGTAAAGTAATCGTCAGCTCTGTCTTGGTTTTGTGCATTTAAGWTGGAGTATCACCTCTCCCTCAGCTGGTTTTCAACGTTTGCATATCGGCTCTGCAGCTCTTTGACGTCCTTCTTCTGGCGCTGGATGTCGGGACAGTACTCCTGGTAGCTCTGCTCCAGCGAGCGGCACAGCTGGTCCGTCCTCTCCAGATCCTGACTCAGCTTCTTCATGTCGGTCTGAGCCGCTGCCACAGACTTCTTCTGAAGCTGAGCACGACGAAGGAGACACTCAGATTATAATGGATGAAATGTTGAGTTTGCGTAGCAGTTTCTCACGTGCATTTGTTTACCTGAATCTCCTCTAAGCGGGCTTGAAGAGCATTCGGTAAATCAGGGATTGGACCGTCGTCACCGAGCTCTCCCTCAAATCCCGAGATGAGACCGTCAACCTTGTCAATCTGACTCTCCAGGTTGAGAGATGCATTTGCCCTGTAGGGAAAACAATTTAATATATTAAAAGCTGATTAGGATTACCTAATAAAATATCAAAACAAAACAAGTTTTTATGCATTTTAACATGAAATGTTTGGGAAAAGTTAAAAAAAAAGCTTAAATTGCTATTTTGAAACAAAAGTTTCTAAACAGTTCTTCATATTCTTTATATCTATGTCTAGGACAAATCATAAGTCAAAATTTATGTTTCTAAATAAAATCGAACTTTAGATTAAGTTCAAAAACTCAGTCACATTTGTAATTTGTAATCCCTGGATGTACACATATAACAGATTCAAACTTAAAAAAATATTATTTTGATTAATTGTATCAAAATAATTCCAATCAAACTTTCCTTAAAAACACTTTTCATTCAATAAAATGTTGCAAAAGCAGCAAAAACACCCACAAATTAAGGAAAAACTACAGGTACAGGCTCTTCAATTTGAAACAGCAGTGTTTGTTAAATATTTAAACAATGCTGACTGAAATATGAAGGGACTGAAGAGGAAATTGTTATAATAAAAATCTTATGAAACACAGACTTACTTCTTCTTGTAGAGGTCAGCGAGACCAGCGAGGTTGTCGAACTTGTTGCTGGTAGCGCTGAGTTTGAGGGGCAGTCCAGCAGACGAACCGCTCGGGGTTTTGGACAGGCTGGCCTGGGCTGCCTGCTTCTGCTGCTCCAGAGCCTTCAAGGACTTTGCAGCTTGCTGTTATAAGAAAAACCAATAAAAAAAACTCAGATATGCGAAGAGGCCTGATGTTGTGTTATAATGCACGCAGGAGGAAAATGCCCAACAAAAAGGCTTTCACATTAATTTCAAAGGATTTTGTACGTTTCATTATGTTGGATTGTTTTGTTTTGGACTTAAAGAGAAGATTAAAAACTGTCTGCTAAGATGGGTTCTAGCAGAACCAGTTGCTGTTCATATGGTTTCTTCTCACCTCCTGCTCCTGCAGCCTCTTGGCCAGATCCGCAGCCGGGTCGGAGCGGCTCAGCGGGGCCCGCAGGCGGCTGAGCATGCTCTCCTCGGCTTTGGCTAGGTCGTTGTCCAGCTGGTCCAGCTGCTGGGCCAGGGCCTCCGCTTTGGGGTCCATCGAAGACGAAACTGGAACTGCATGAGGAAAATATAGAAGTTAGCACTGAAAATCATCCGAAAGTCATGTCAGCTAATGTTTTATAGCCAGTGACGGATTTGAAATCAGAGAAACAACCTGACTGCTGAGGTCTGATAGTTGATTTATGATTCTTCAGAGATGCAGCCAGAGCCGACCTTCTCTTCTTGATGTCTGCCAGTTCATTTCCCAAACTACATGAAAGCAAATAAGTTTTTTTACATTTTTTGCAACAAATATTTTAGATTTATGATAACGTTTTTGTTACTCACAGGTCCACTTTATCGATGGCTTCTGTGTCTGGAGGTGGAATTAGGAAGCAAACTCCTGGGATAGTTTTAGTTACTCCATTACTAGAGACGACGTCCCAGTTCTCTTTGTCAGAGTTTGATTTCAGGGTGAATTGATCTCCTCTTGACACAGAAGCCTAAACAGGAACAAGAGATAATTAATTTATAATTTTAGTTTAAAATACAGAGGAAAAACACATCAGTCAATAAGTGTTTTAAAGCCTTTTTCTACCTTGTTGGTTTCCCAGTCGCACAGGGACTCGACTGTGATGGGTCTGGAGGGGGGGATGCGACGCAGTTTCAGAGGAGGGATGGTGGTGCTCCTCTTCCTCAGGTCGGCCAGCATCTGTTCGCTGTTCTTCACTGTGTTCTCCTCCCCCTGGTTTCAAACAAAACCACACAGAGTTCAACCTCAACATCTCGCTGCTGCACATCCTAATCAGTTTCAGTTCTGAAATGTCAGCATTGATCCCACGGCTTTGTTTACATTTAGAAAAGTTGGGAATCTTGTCAAAGTAGAGCGCCACAAGTTCCTAAAGCCTGATTTATAGTGAATGAGACGACTTGTTTCTCGCTGACGTGTCTGCGTGATGAAAAATTGCGTAGTTTGCTTCTCTGAGACCTGGTCTTCAGGGTTGTAAATTAACTTAGTACAAATACTTTGTTACTGTACTTAAGTGGAAATTTTGGTTATCTGTACTTTACTTGAGTAATTATTTTTCAGCGTACTTTTTACTTTTACTCATTACATTTTTACACAATTATCTGTACTTTCTACTCACTACATTTTTTAAAAAGTAGAAAGTCGTTACTCCTATTTTATTCCGAGTTGTTATTACTTAGAAAAATACTATCCTGATAAATTGTGCCTCCTGGATAGAGTGAATTTAATTGTGGTTGGATGAGAAGTATAAATATATACCATTCTGACACCCTATTAGCTTGTACACAACCCATCACAGCTGCACGCCGTTAGAAAAATATTTTTTGGAGTAGTCACCTCCCAATAAATGTCATTTTGGAAAATCTAACTGCTCACTTCTACTCAGTACTTTTACTTTTAATACTTAAGTAGATTTTGTGTCAGAAATTTACTTTTGATAATTAAGTACAAAAAATATCAGATACTTTAAGACTTTTACTCAAGTAATATTTTTAGAGAAGACTTTAACTTTTGCCAAAGTATTTTTATGATAAGATACTTGTACTTTTACTCAAGTATCACTTTGAGGTACTTTGTACAACACTGCTGGTCTTGTGCATCTCTCCCCCCAGACAGGCCTAGCAGGGCTAATTGTCAGGTGTTGTGTGATTGGTCAGAACTTTGTGGGTGTGTTTATGTAAAGTGGCTGCAGTCTGCTGTCCAAATCTGTGTGAAAATACAGCCAACCAAGATAATGAAGGAACTTGTGGAAGGAGATACGTAAATAAAGCTCAGCCTGATGGTCTTTCCACGGTGTACTCAGGGCATTAATGGCATAATAAAAACACAGTGGGGGTCCTCGTTTACACCTGATAGGTCATGGAGGGTTTGGAGCTCACACGTGTCTACCACTGTGTTTCATAAAGAGCTTATTTTGGGTAAAATGGCAGATTAAACCTATTAGGTGAGCACTAAAACTACAGCTAGSATTTGTCACGACACKTGGGTCGAGCTTTCAACCGGATCATGATAAAAATTCTGTTGTTCTGTGTGTTTGTAGTAACTGTTAATGTGCCCAGTCCTCAGTGTGTTGCCTGTACACAGAAGATGAGTAAAACCTTCACAGCTGACTTCACTTTGATCCTTTCCAGGAGCAAATTAGCCGAGTTAAACTTCATGGAAAGCACTGACCATAGAGCTGACCTCAGCTTTCCTATTTGCCTGTCACGATAATCCTGTTTGACTCGGACTGCTGATTCTGTGCACGATAACATGAAGGTCTCAAAGAGCAGAGCTGCTCTAACTTTAATATGTAAGAGGAAACATCATCCTCATCCCTCCTTTCCTTCTCGTTCACATCCTCTTACCTCGAGCAGCAGCAGAGTCTCTGAGCTGCCTTTCTTGCGATCTTCCAGGGTGCTGTTCAGTTGGCTCAGTGTCTGTGACAGCTGCTCCGTGTCCAGCTGATACTGAAATAAGTAACACAAAGCATTTAAAACCTTTTTTTTTTCAGGAGGAAGTCTGATGTCATCAGGTTATCAGCAGTCCTCAGCCCACCTTTTTGTATTCCTCTATGTTGTCCAGATGTGTCTCCTGACAGATGCACAGATTGAGGAACTTCTGCCACTCGTTTCTGACCATGTCTCTTTGAGCCTGGAGGTGAAACGTTAATCTGGATTAATCCGCAGTTTGAGGCCCRGTGAAGCGTTTGAACGCTGAGTTACCTGTATGGTGTCGCTGGCGGGGTGCTTCAGTTCCACGAGCCGGTCCCCTTCATCCTGGAGTCTGTTAATGTCACTCTCGTGGGACAAAAGACTGTTGTTCTTGAAGTTCTGTTCGGGAATAAATCAGTGGCTTCACATGTTTGATCGTCACAGAATAAAACAAATATCTTTATTGGTCCTGGACAGACACACATTTTGGTCACAGAAAGGGATTTTCCACTGCTGAAAAGCTTACTTTGAGCATCCCTTCCTGTTTAAAACGCACACTCCTTTTGTTTTATTGTGTACTAATCTATCTATTTTCAGCAGCTTTTGTCTGAAAGTTTGTTTTAGTCTCAGCATGTCTTTTCACCTGCTCTTTCACCAGGTCACTCTTGGAAAAGAGGTTTTCAATCTCGAGTCGTTTTCCTGGTTAAATAAATGAAGGATACTACTTTTACAAAACGGTCAGGATGAAATGGAAAAAAACTCATCAGCTTTTGTTGGGATCAATTAGGGTAAATGACTATTTAATAGTTTTTAATTAGACCATAAGTATTTCATGCATTTATTTATAAAGCATTAGATACTAAAACCTTGTTTCTTTGCCAAACAGTGAGCCAGAGTTTTTCTATATTCTGCATTAATAATTTAAAGCACTGTTCTGTCTAATAGGACCTCTGTTCTGACCTCGTACTGCCTGCGAACATCCGGCGGGTCCACCATGTGGTCGCTCCAGTCCTGCTTCTTGATCTTGTTCTGTTCCTCCTCCAGGAAGGCCAGCTCCTTTTTGCAGCCCTGCATGTATTCATACAAGCTGCTCAGGTAGTGGCGACGCCACTTGGAGTTGTCCTAGAATAAATAAAAAAGGATCAATAGTTTGATTTCTGGAAATATATATATAAGTTTTTAATTCTCCAACATGGAATTAAAACTTGATTTTTGGTTAAACATAAATATGTGGGTCAAAGCAACATTCACTAACAAGTCTTTTCAGTCATGTAAGACAAAGGATTTAAATTTTGCAGTTAAAAATGTAAGATTTCTTAACATTCATTGATGGTGGCAAATGGCCCATCCTTTGCAGAATGACAATAGGCATTGCTTTTACTTTATTAAAACCTCTGATTAGGCTCTACAGTAGTTTACTTCAACTGCATGAATCTTTGCACAGGTAATATTCACTTATGGATTTATGGTTGCCAATAGTTTTTCACCTTTTTTGCAATACTTTTAAAGGGCTATAGCCAGGGGGTCTAATGCAGAAAAACTTCAGGCTAGTGGAAATAAATTCTCCTTTTTTTACTCTGTTCTATCTCTGAAACAATAGCAGCTGCTGTGATAATTACACTTCTGATGAAACCTCCCAAACTTTAATTTGAAACTAAGATTATTAGTTTGTAAATGCTGAGATACACTCCGTTACATTTGGGCATGTCTTTTCCTTTTTTTTTTTACACAAACACTTTAAGGAAAGTGTGCAAATAAAAGGGCTTTGTTTACATTGAATGCATACCTGCATTTCAAAATTGYAGATCAATATATGTGGTAAACGGTTTTAGACTGCACCTTTTGATACAGCTCAGGATGACCCTTTTTTATGTTTGATTTCATAGTTTTCAATGAGGGCCTTTAAATTAAAACTGAAATGAAGAAACCAACTTACCACCAGGTTATTATACTGTTTCTTCAGGGTCAAATATTTGTCCTAAAAATAACAAAGCAGACACACAAACAACGAGTGAGACAAAACAAACAAAAACAGCTCTGATATCAGAACACAAAGCAGAGTCTGAAAATACTGAAGTGTGTGTATATCTGACAGAGGTTTATAGTAACTTAGTACATTCATTTCGTTATGGTGCTTAAGTAATTTTTTTGAAGATTTGTAATTTTACAAAGTATTTTTTAAATCGTTACTTTTACTTTTACTTTGTTACATTTAAAACCTAAAATTTATACTTTTACTTCTTTAC
>NW_013952468.1:96226-107447 GCF_001266775.1 Austrofundulus limnaeus
TGTGTGTGTGTGTGTGTCTGACAGAGGTTTATAGTAACTGAGTACATTTATTTATTTATGGTACTTAAGTAATTTTTTTTAAGATTTGTAATTTTACCAAGTACTTTTTAAATGTTTTTTTTCAGTATTTATTGTGTGTTCACCTTGTTTCCTGCAGAGCTGATGCAGAGCTGCGAGCTGTAGGACTCCAGCTCTTTGTGCACCAGGTTGTGAGCTGCGATCTGCTTCTCCAGGTCGGCCATGGTGGGGCCGAATTCCTCAGTGTTCAGGTCTTTCTGTGAGCACAGACAGCAGGGGGGGCGGGGTCTCGTTAATGAATAATTGGTACAACCATGTGCGATGAAGAAGCCTCTAAACTCACCTGCTTCTGGCTGAAGACGGGCCCCCAGTCGATTCTGGGCATCAGCTGCACGTCGTCGATCTGCTCGTAGATGTCCCTGTAGACGCCGCAGTCCTTCAGCCAGCGCTCGTGGAGGATCATGACACTGAAAATCAAAGACAGTTTAAAGAAACCTGTTTAAATTCTTCACTTTCAAGTCTTCACCCTGTTTTCCATGCACTCACTCGCTCTCGATCTCACTGGCCTGTGGGTGTTTGTGCTTCTTGACTTTGTCCACGTCCAGGAAGAGGTCCTTCAGGAGCTCCTCGGCCTCACCCAGTTTAACTTTGATCTCATCCTGATGCTTAAAGGGCTGCTCCTTCTTTTCGTTTTCGTAGTCCTGGTGGAAGCAGACAGCAGGTGAGCTGAGGATTTCATCATATGAGAGATAAAAACACATTGTCGCTGTTTGTTCTCACCACAGCCAGCAAATCTTCGGACCGGAGGACGTCTTTCTCCACCGTGTCGGCATTCTTTTGAATCCGAGCGATCAGCTGGGCCAAGTCGCCAGCCTGAGACCTGCAAAGAGAGGAGATTACAAGATGAGCCAAGACCAGGATTCAGGACTGCTCCAGGTTTCAGAAAGGTTCTCCATGACATCAACCCTCTGCATCTCTTCCCTGACAGCTCCATATTCACATCCTTCACTGTCTCTCCTCTACTCATGTCCAAACTGCTCAGCTTGAACTGTCCACCTCTCTGRACTCTCTTCCACCTGCTCCCTGTCTTCACTGTAGATCACATCGTCTGTAAACACCACAGTCTATTAGAGCTCCTGACCCACCCATCACCGTTATAAACAAGAAAAMGCTCTAAAATTTGCATATTTATAAGCAAACTTCATCATCAACAGCTTTCCATACGAGACAAAGCCACTGATGATGATGATGAGGAGGAGTTCCTGAAGCGGTTCAGGTTCGGTCAGTCTACCTGTTCATCAGGATCAGACTGTTAACCCGACAGGGATGGGATGGAATCAGGGCGAGGATGTTTTCGGAGCCACGCCTGAGACGTTTCTCACATTTCACCTGCAGGTCGTTGGTCAGTCCTTCCTCTGACGCCTGAACACAGACTTATTGGTACCAAAACGGCTTTTCCTTCAAATAACTCATCTCTATGAATTAAATCGTAGAGTTTGCAAACAGAAATTAGATTATAGTGAAAAAATGTGCGGTTTCTGTTTCTCCAGAAAATATCCAAAACGATGTACCGAGTATCATTCTTCGTGATGATGCAGCATCATTTATGCTGATGATTACTCRTTAGTGCAAACATGAAGACAATAAATATCCTGCACATCATCCTAACCCTGGTTTTATTTAACCTTAGAACTCCATCTCCTCCTGTCCRTCATAACATCAGTCAATTTTGTGTGGAGCAGCAACAAACTGTAAATTCAGAGTTGTAAAGTAACTAAGTACAAATATTTTGTTACTGTACTTAAGTAGAAATTTTGGTTTTCTGTATTTTACTTGAGTAATTATTTTTTCAGTCTACGTTTTACTTCTACTCCTTTCATTTCTACATGTTTATTTTTACTTTCTAGTCCTTACATTTAAAAAAAATTGAAGTAGAAAGTCATCACTCCTAATACTATCCTGATAAACTGCACCTCCTGGATAGAGTGAATTTTTACTCAGTACTTTTACTTTTAATGCTTAAGTACATTTTATGTCAGAATTTTAATTTTGATACTTAAGTACAAAATATGTGAATTAGATACGTTAAGACTTTTACTCAAGTAATATTCTTTGAGGAGGCTAATTTTATGGTAAGGTACTTGTACTTTTACTCAAGAATCACTTCGAGGTACTTTATACAACACTGTGTAAATTCTAATAATTTATCAGAAAATACTGAAAAACAAGAGAAATGTGGTTTAGTGAGAAAATGCAGAGTTTTTAAGTGGTTTTGAGGGAGTTAAAACTCGGCCTGAGTGGTTTTCGTTGCAGAGAATGAGTCACACTGAGCTGGTTGTTCCTGCTCACTCAGCAGGAGAGGCAGGTCGGGTCAGAACCAGCACATCCATCTCTGCTCTCCTCCACTAACCAGTCCAACCATTTAAGCATTTAATCACCACAAACTGTTTTAAGGAGATTAATAAAAGAAAAAAATGTGTGAGCTGAAAAGATTTGACTATTTTGTTTAAATAAATTACCAAATTAATGGTTTGTTTTAATTTATCTGTCATGGCTCTTTGTGAGATTCAGTTTTTGTTGTTTTCATCTTATTTTGTTGCATTTTTCCCTCAGTTTGACTGGACGAGCAGCTGAGTCACACCCTCACACGTCTCCGATACAGTCAGTATTTGGAAAGTTTTGTTGCAAACTAAAAGTGAAAATGTAGATTTCGCTCTTAYGATTTTTAAGAAGAAACTATCCAAAACTATGTGAAACAATGAGAAACTTGATGAAACGATGACAGATTTGCCTCGTAAAGCAGGATAACTGGACGTGCCACATAACTGAGCAGGGCTGGTCTGCTTTTCTTCAGCCGGGATCAGAGAAGCGTGTAACGCCAACATTCCCYGACCTCACAGAGCGCTCACTTTCCCTCCCCAGCTCAGGTCAAACACTTCATGAGGAGGCTCAGGGTGAGAAAACAAAAATAATAATATGCATGTTTCCTCTGTTAGCAAAATGTTTTCCTGAAACCAGTTCTGTCAACTTTAAAAATATCACTGCATCACACAGTGGTGAGGTAACAGTTAGTACCAAACACATACACACCTGAAGCCTTCTCAGTCTTTCCAGAYATTTCCACCAGCACCTTCACTAATACCTGCTTACTCTTTACAGTAACCTTTGCTGGAGTCTCTGTACCAGAGCGCAGCTGTTTATGTTCATGAAGCATCTCGTGAGTGTGGAAGCATAAACACTGGATCAGAATAGCTCAACCATCCTCACTTAACTTCTTGTTTTCACTTTTTATTGTTGTGTTGTTTCAGGTTAATTGGGAAAACATGAAATATATGAACAAACGTGAAGACAATAGTTTAAACTTCATGACTTTTCTGACTTAACGAAGCCGTTTTGGGATGATGGGAACTACGGTGAACGGTTAACACCCACATTAAAAAAGAAAAGCGGCTGATTAGTTATGGAGGGCCCAGCCCCGATCACGTCGCAGCACCTGCAGGACAGAAGGAAGGTGAAGCTGACTCAAGTCATATCAGCGACCATTCAAAGGATGGGAACTACAGGTCCACATCAGTGGAAACCCTCATGATACTGTATCTCCCTAATGGCAAAAGGAGGAAGTACTTTAAATAACTCGGATTAAAAAACACTTTCTTTCTACTGCTTCAGATTACATCAGTGACAAATTATGAAGTGTAAAAATTCATATAAAATAGTGATGATTTGTACTGATAAATCAGAGATTTACAAAGCAATTCTATTCATTCAAAGAAATTCTTCTGCATAAATTGGTGCAATTATGTAACTTTTTCTGAAACATGTTATAATTTAACATGTGCCGAGCCTGAGCTCATGATCTCAGGGAGCATTCTCCTTCCCAGAGGATTAACTCTGACAGTGAAGTCGGGGAAGACCTTTCCCTCAGCCTCCTTGTTCTAATGGAACAGAGACAAAAAGGCCAGCAGCACACTCAGGAAACACGACACTGTGGAAAACACACACAAGCCCTGCATGCTCAAAGTCACAATGTACAATAAGTAAAAACTCACTTGGTGAGCTTGCTGGAGCTCTTCTGTGCGTCCTTTTTCTTGAACATCTTGGGAGGATGTCAGGCAGAGAAAAGCCTCGCTCCTTCTTCGTCTCGGTCTTCCTCGCCCTGTGGCTCCCGCTGTGTGTCTCCTGATAACTCACGCACACAGTAAGACACACACTCAGGCCAGCGCACACAGGTGGCTCCACCCAGGCAGGTGTGCCGACGCCCAGACATCCACCTTGTAGAGACCAGACTGACCTGTTCTCCAAGATCTTCCTTCCGGCCTCCCTCCTCCTCCTCCTCCTCCTCTTCTCTTTGCTCCTCTTCATCGGGGCCCCTCAGATCAGATCAGTTATCTGCATGCATGGAGCTGATGGAGTTCTGCAGAAGCTTTTATTTGTGCAAAGATGCATCTGAGTCGTTTAGAAGCTTTGCTGTGAACATCCATGCTGCAGCTCTCTGCACGCTGCAAACACAGACACTGTGTGTGTGTACAGTCAACAATGGAACACCCACATGCTCAGACAGGAAGTCTGTTTCATAATAATCCCTGCCATAGGAGCTACAGGTCAGGAGGTCAACTCCATGTGAAGTCCTGTAAGTGTGGGATCCATGGCACAGACGTGTAAAGCACCAGGAGCAGGGCGTCTCTCTCTCTCTGTGAAGCGTTCCAACAAAAGGGATTCATGGCGAGGAATGCAGCCGGATAGCTTTCTGTGCATCACAGAGGAGAGGGAGCACATATTTTACCTCGGTCCAGTCACAAAGACACAAGTCTCTGGGTGTGTTTAACTGTGGAACAACAGATACCTTCATTGTTGTTATGATACTCCATACGCTGCAGTTACTCCCAAAACTGCTGAGTCTCCATCAAAAATAGTTTTTTTAATGATTCCTGCTGTTTGGACATTTGCTGACCATGAACCCGGTCGTTTTTGTTTTCATTATTGCCATTTGTAATGTTTTTGCTCATTAATTTGTGCGTGTTAGCAAAATATCTCATGACCGAATGACTGGATTTTTTTATGAAACTTTCACAAAAAAAAAAATCATTGACTGAACTTTAACTAAACCTTTTGGAGTCAATTCAGTTCAGGAATGTTCACTACARCTAGGTAAAATGTTTATATAGCAGTTCATATTTTACAGATATACGTTTATATCTGTAAAATATAAATGTTATACCTGATATAACTCTGAGCACAGATTTCACATGAGGTCAATAAGGTTTGACTAAAACAGCTGTAACTCCATCCTTTCTCATCAGGAGATGATTTCAGGTAAAAACTCTGGGTTGAATGTTTGCTGTTTGTTTTCCAGTCAGTTGTAACACTCAAACACACATGCGCACACACACACACCAAAAAAAATTAGTTGAAGAAAGTCTGTTTAGTTAAATAAATATGCAAAGGTGTGCCCTTGAAATACCTGTTTTTTCAGAAATGTTGTAGATGAAGGTCGCTCCTCTTCACCAGCCTGAGCCTATATAGATCAGTGGTTCCCAAACTTTTTTTCTTAAAATATCAGCAGCAGAAACCTGGCTGAGCCCCCAACTGTTGTTGGATCATAAACATTGTTTTCATGTCAAAAAAACAAGATCATAGCAACAATATTCATTATGCTATTTTTGTCCATTTTAAGTACACTAACCTTACTCTTTTGTAACAACAAAGGCAAACAAAAGTTGTTTTATTTTCTTATATAATTCATTCAGAAAATCTTTTCAGGACCCCACCTTGATGTTTTGGGACCCCATTGGGTCCCRACCCCAACTTTGAGAACCACTGCTGGATCACGTGTGTCAAACTCAAGGCCCGAGGACCAAATCTGACTGTCGTTGATGTATTCCCCGAGCCCCAAAGGTAATGCTTTAAATATAAAATGGCTTTATCATTTAGTGCAGATCGTTCTCAACATTAGTCAGCTTAAATTCTGYATTCTGTTATTTAAAGTCAAATTACTGGATTTTTTTTTACTGATTTGCAAGATTGTAATGAGACATATCTAAGAAATAATAAATGGAATAGTTGTGAATAGAGTAAATCCTAATGATGTGTATTTCTAAAGTTAACATTTTGTTTTCATCCATTAGGTTATAGGTTCTAAAAACCACATAAAATATATTTTTGAAAGTGCAATTTGTATTTCTACAAGGATAATTTGTTAAATAACATTTAAAACCTATTAGATCAATAAATATGGACAGATTGGCMCCCTCATGTAACTGAGCTTGACTTTCTGCTTGATGAAGCAACAACGTGATGCTTCTGACACCTACCAGAGGTTTGAAATAAAGAAATAATTATCTCCCAACCGGTGGCGGGCAGCGCTAATCTAAAAATTAGTTCCACTAACCCTAAAACACTAACTCGGATATTTGGGTCCCCTAATTCTAAAGCACTAATAYACTGAAGGTTTTAGCAAAAACTAATTCTAAAGCACTAAAATAACCCAGTCAACCCATGAACATTAGACGACATGAGTCACATGTTGCCATGTTGCTCTCTTAAGACTTATCATTGACATCCCACGGCTGTATTTGGGTTCATATATTGTCACCTGGTGGATAAGTGACACACATGAACAAAATGTGTGACAGCTTTCACCCGCCTGATCAATAACATTTATRGACCTCAGTTAGTGYTTTTAAATTTAGCCTATAAATTTAGCAAGTGCTAATCCACTAATAAATTTTAAAATKAGCAAAAACTGTGCCCACTACTGCTCCCAACATACTTTATCTCTGAAGGTTTAGTGCAACATTWGATCAGATCCTATTTCTTTCAGAGGGAAGTGGGAATTTCCCACTTATAAATCGTAAATTTATCTGGAACACCCCTCTGGTGGGAAAGTTTAGAATTCAAGATGGCAGCTATTCACAAGTCATTAATTTTTACTTTTAATAGTATTTCTGTTTTATTTATTTATTACATGTAGTCAATTGTACACGTAGTACTTTTCAGTTTAAAAGGAAACTGGATAAAACACTATTTCTATGCAGGAAATACCACACAGAGCTCAGTTATTGTTWGCAGGGCTGTCTTACCAACAASAGGAACRTGACATTTTAGTTTAAGTTAATTACAACCGACCCTTTGAAGGTCACATTAATACTCGTGAATTTTTCCAGCGTTGACTTTTATTTGTAGCTCAGATGAACTGAGGGTATAAAACCTCAGGGATTCATAAACGTCACCTGTGTCAGCAACAGGTGTCAAAACTGCAGAGRGAATAAAATACGTAGAAACTAAAAGGTGTTGGCCTGTATGTGTGCAGCTTGGAGATCACCTGACAGGTTTAATTCTACAAACTCAGCCCGGGACAATTTGTGTCCAAGATTTATGGAAACGTGTCAACGTACAGGAGAAAAAATAAACTGAGAATGTTTGCTCCTCCTGTGATTGAAACCCAACATGTGAATAACACAACGAATTATTTGTAACAGCGTGGCAATTATCTAACTAAAGCAGAATCCTCTTCAGTCCACTCAGCTGGACTCGAGATGTGACAAACTTGACTGTCATCAGTCAGCCATCACAGTGGGTTAAAACGAAGACTTGTGTAACACTTAAAAATGCAAGTACAAAAAGTAAACCAAAAYACGCATGCACACCCTGCTCAGGTATCCTACGCACTCCCATTCACACACCCCTAACAGGGACACACACACCTGCCATGAAAGAAACGAGCTTCCTACAACCTGAGAAACTGTAAACCAATTTATAAATACCAGACACATTTACGTAAATAAAATGAATGAAGGAGGACGAGTTGGTGCAAATGTTTATTAATGACAAACCTGGAGACTAAATGATCGTACACTCCTAGCTTCATGTCCAGAAATTGATTTTTCCCCCTCCAGAACAATTACAGACACTAACAYTGTTTCAGAATAACAGAACATCCATCTTGATTCTTTAACAGATGCATTATAAAGAAACAAACAAGTCAAATAAAATGAAACAGTTTCAGCTGCGTTAAACTGGTCCATCAGTAATGAACAGAAATGAGAACCGGTGTGAAAATACAACAAGTCATTTGTAACAATGCAGTTTCCACAAACTTTTCATTTGTAAAAAACATTTTCCTTCCTCTKAGCGTACGAACAGGCGTGGCGGTGCGATGAATGAAAAGCTGCTCAGAGCTCAACGGTTCAAGTCCGCTGCTGATTTCTGCAGCTAAAACCCAAACAGAAGCTGAGAACATGAGATAAAATGACAAAGATGAATCAGTTCCTTCAGTGTGAGGGAACCCCGTCTGATGGGACAGTAAACGTCAAATAAACATATGCAAACAAACAAACATGGCAGTTAATTAGATTTCCAACTAAAACTTAATGATCTTGCAAAATAATTAAAAAGGAAACCAAAACTCACCGAGATAACTCGCTTTTGACTTTATTTTGTCACGTTTCCCTGCTTCCCTTGACTTTCAGGCTTCAGAAACACAACTGGATTCTGAGATTACTGAGTAGATGTGATGACCTGTGAAATCTGAGAGGTTGATTTCTGTGTGCTTGCTCATCGCTACTTAAAAATTATTAAATTTATTTTTCTATAATCTTTTCTCAGACCTCCAATTCAACTCAGACTCGTCCGATCAGGCACTACAAATGATAAGTGGAGCTCCAGCTGACAAATGGACCGAGTGTGAGGGGGCGCAGGCGTGGTTTCTCTGGAGCGACTCGTCTTCGGSTTTAGCTGCCGAAGCCGAAGATGCCTTTGATGTAGCCGGTCAGGCCGCCCTTGCCCTTCTGCTCCACCTTGTCGTCCAGCGGCGGGAAGGTGGCGTGGTTCAGGGCCAGGTCGAAGAACAGAGGCTTGCAGGGGATGGGCTGGAAGTCGGGGGGGAACTGGACCAGGTTGGGCTGCTTTCCCACGAGGGCGGTGTCCAGACGGAAGGTGTCCAGGTGGTCGCACAGAGGCTGGGGAGCAGCAAAGACAACGTTTGTGAAAACGGAGGAGAAACCAGCAAGAAGAAAAAGTCGGGAATTTGTCCCTTTTTGTGTCAACGTCAGTATCTCTGTTAGTCCAGATTAAATCTGGTTCAATCTAATCTGCTGAGAATCTTTTAGTAAGAATGAAGAGCAGCAGTGTTCACGCTCCGGGTGTGTCCCCTCGGTTCTTACCGTGTTGTCTTTCACCTGCTGCTGAGAGGAAACTTCAGGAGGCTCATCAGTGTCTGAAACATAAACGAGTTCATCAGGAGTGGACTCGAAGCTGAGCAGAATTAAATTCATGTCTGGACAATAAAACCAAACGTCTAAGCAGACACACGCATTCTCACCTAAAATGGCAGCGGCTTGAAGCGAGTATTTCTCAGCATTGACCTCAGCAATGAGCTCCTGGACGTCAGGGAGGTCCTGCACCACATCAACCACGTGTTTTAAACTTGAACATAAAACTGTGCGACTGTGAGCTCACGGTTTGTACCAACCTTGAGGCTGTTGTTAAGACTCTTTGCTTTGGACTGSACCTCCTTAGCGTACTTCAGCACCCTCTCATACAACACCAGCGCCTCGCTCCACTTCTTCACCAGAACATAAGACTGAGCTATAAAGAAACACCTGAGAACAGAGGACAACACTGTTATTACCCAGGGTTCCTATAGTTTAAGGCAAGTTAAATTTAAGACTTTTTAATGCCAAGTGAAATTAAATTCAAGACCAATTTCATAATAAACACAAATAACAAAATAAAAAACCTGTCAGAAATTCATGAATCAAAGTATTTTTGATTGAAGTATTCAAATATTDCTAATAGACCAATTGTTTTTATCCATATCTAACTATAGCAGAAACATTCTTAGCAGTCAGTTGTTAAACTTAATTTAATTTCTGGAAATCCTCTAATGACCCAAAATTCGAAGTTTTATGATCCCAATTTGCTGTAGATGAAACCTTAAAGTGCCTGTGACATCAAAATTTGTAAGAAAAGTGAATACATTTTTGGAAAGACGACATTAACATATTACAAAACAAATTTCACATTGCTCAGATGAACAGTTGAGATATTTTCAGGAAGTGATGTCATTTATTAAAAAATAAATGTTACCAATTATTTTAATATTTGAGATGAATTACAATCATCCTATTCACAATGAGTTAACATTAAGACTTCTGAAAGAYTGATTTAAGACATTTTAAGGCCAATTAAGGCCTTAAATTTGAATTGATGAATTCAATGACTTAAGATTTTTAAAGGATCTGCAGGAACCCTGTTAGTAATWATAGGAACAGCAAATAGAACAATTAAAAAGAAAGCAAAAGAATGGAGAGTATCTGTTTTTAGACTATTTRGTGATTAAAGCTGAGATAATTGTAGACTCATGAATGCAAATCAAAAAGAAAGTGGCAAAGCTGACCTGTAGGCCTTGTAGACCAGAGTCTTGAGGGACACCTCCTTCTGGAAGGTGTGGTCATCCTCCAGCCCCTGCAGAGTGGAGAGCTCAGCCAGACTCTGAGGAGGAGAAAACAAACGTTTAGATYACAGTAAATCATAGATGTGGATAACAAAATAATATGCACGGCTTAGAATACAGTTTTACAAGACGTGCATGCAAAAATAAGTCTGATTTTTTTATTTAAACTGGCCAAATATACAGATTATATTTCCTGTCCAGACGTGTACCTGCAGGATGATGTCGTAGAGTCGAATGAGATCCTGCGGACGCGGCCCCCTCTTGTTCTCRTCCACCTCGGTCTCCTTCAGTTTGGCCTGCAGAGTGTGAGCCATGCTTTCGTTTCTCTTCACCAGCGTGCACAGCTTGATGTAGGTCAGGTAACTGAGACAGAAGAGCAGCRCAGAYCAGAGGAAACAAGKAGAAATAYAGTAAAAATTACAAACTCACACATTCATGTTGTTGGGCTGAGATCTGACCACAACTCATGTTGACTGAAGCATTTCTTACCTGTGCAGGTACTGCAGGTTGGACACCTTCCCACCGTCGTTATCAGAGCTCCGGTCTCGCWGTTTCTGTAAACACAAACAAATATCAGTTTATAAACTTTCACAACTCGTCYCTGAGCTAAACGCCTGAATCTTACCGCCTCATTCTTCAGCTCCTCTCTCACAGCCTGGATGGTGTCTCTGCACTCGGCCAGCAGAGTCTCGTACAGATGCTCTTTGGTTTCCTCATTAGCTGCCTGCACAACAAACACCAGTTTATTAT
>NW_013952468.1:108187-115560 GCF_001266775.1 Austrofundulus limnaeus
TGTTCTGAAAGGCACATTTAAAAATGTATTATTAATAATATTGTGAGCTACAGATCTTTTCTCATATATATCAAATACAAATGGGATAAAACCATCWAATCTCTCTTCAAAAAGGTAATTTTATAAAAAAGCAACCCTTTCCTGTTCAGTATTATAATATCAGTAGGTATAGGATCTTAGCCTGTAAAAATGATCAAATGTTCAGCGATATAAGTCTAGTTTTTAAGGTTATAAATATGTTTGCACCGCTACCATTAAAGTATTTTATCCTGAAGTGTAAAACCAGAATTCCAGATCTTAAACTAGAAGGGACTGTGCCATAGGAAGACAGGTAATGGAGTTAGAGGGAAAAGTGACATCATTTACAGAAACATATTTATAGAATAAGCTTTCAGGATATATCAGAGCCTGGGACATCTAATCTGTATTTAAAACAAAACTTTACACTGTGTAAACAATAGCAGCCTAAAAATCCTTTATATTTTTTGAATGAACCACAATGAAATGTTTCACGGTGAAGTTGATTTGAGATGACAGCAATCCACTTTGTTCTTCATTTGGACTAAGCATTAACTCACCAATCCAGTCAGAATTAAAACATTTCTCCAATCTGAGGTTGTAAATGAGCCATCTACTACATGTAGGATATTAACMTCCTCACAGAAATGTCCTTACAAATTACTTCTGCTCCTCAGAGGACACAAAGCTAAAGGATGTGGAGGAACACTAAAAGAATATTTCTAGTTGTAATAATAACTAAGAGATGACTCAAACCTCTCTAACCCACCCTGCAGGGTGATGTTACTTTGTGAACACTGTCACCAACACCCTGTCAAGGCCCAGCACGACCAGCTCAACCTGTTGAGCATCCTTCACTGATAATCTGATCAGAACAGGCGTTTTAACTGGGACCGATGTCTGGGCTCAACCCAGTATCTTATGGAACCCACAGCTAAGAGATAAGATCAGGAAAGCATAAAATGTTGAATATAAATAAATATATTTAAAAATACATTCATTGCTGAGGCCTTAGAAACGTTTCTGCTCACATTCATTAGCAGCTGCTTTCAGCTTCATGACCTCCTGAGCCCCAGAAAGCTCCGTTAGAAAACGAGGTGTTTAATGTGTCCACAGAGGCCAGCAGCTGGGTGGAGTCCTGCATGCAGGTCAGGGCTAAAATGCACAGAATGCAGTTGTGTGATGAGACATGGTGCATGCCACAGAGCTGAGTGGCTGAGGGTGTGACAGGTGTGTCTGCAGGGAGTGTTGAGGCATAATGCAAGAGGAGTGACACAGACRGGATAAGTGATACTTTGAAGTGGAGAGCGCCCCACACTGGTTATCTGGAGGAACTGCATGAACCAATGCTGGACTGGCACGGCCTGTCATTTAGTTTAAGATAAGATTTTTGTGAAGCACTAGAATAACCCTTTTTTTAGCATTTTGAAGTGATGCTGATTGAAATCCAAGACTCAGGTTTAGGAAGGTTAAAACCTTCAGCTTGTACCGTTAGAACCAAACAAGCAGGAGRCTCTGACCTGAGCGATGGCCGCCTCGTTGTCTGCCAGACCCAGCAGGAAAATGCGAGCCTTGTCAATCTTCACAGGAACTGTTCGTCCTCGCCACTCCACCTCGCTCATCGTGGCTGCCTGCTTCGTTCGTGCCTGAGTGATCAGGGCCTGTGTTGGGGGAAAATAAAACAATACTGTGATCMCTGGGCAGAACGTTTGACTTTCACRTTCTTCCCCAAACRATATTACATAAAWAGAAACRGTTTGAACTCCTGTGGGTTTACCTCTAGTTTCTCAGCCATCATGCCCCCTCCTCCTCCAGTCAGCCTCATCTGCATCAAGTCATTGATGGCATTCTGGTCACCTGTAGTTTTAAAGCAAAACACATTTAGGAAGTGTGTGTGGCAGAGGGGGTACAACTTTAGCACCAAAAATGAACGACGGTTCAGAAGAACAGCTGAGGCTCACCGATGTTRTAAGCACAGTAGCGGATGTTGGGTGAGATCTCGTCCACGCGCTGACGATACAGAACAGCCAGGTCCTCAGTGAACGCACTAGCCAGTTTCTCATAAATGGTCCTGAAAARAGACGTTCATTAATCTGTATTCATAAAAATCTGAACATGACAAACTGCTGACTGAACTGACCTTTTTACACTTACTAACACACATGCTCAAAGTCAGTATTTGTGATGTATTATGGTCCAGGTACCATGTATACATCCCTTTTTCTGGTTCTTTGAAACACACTAAAAAGTCTAAACCATGTTCGTATCTACTTATGTTTCAGCTATCCTCTGCAGTCGCTCCAACACAAGGCAATATTATACATTGAAAATACTGTATTTCCCAATCACAGCGTAAAATACCAATATATGTTTGTATAGAAAAGTCAATAAAAAGGCAGGTGTAAATGAATCTATTTGAGCATGTGGTGCTTGATTTTACACATGCTCTTAAGTAATTGCAAAAAGATCAACAGACATCTTTTTTTTTTTGCCGCTGCATGAGAAAGCAGCAGTCGTGTCCTGATAAGACGCACTTGCACTTGTTGAAGGCCTCCATGGCAAGTTTCCACTCCTGCAGCTCAAAATCCACCATCCCAGTCAGGTACGCAGTGTAGGCCTGCAATAGAAACAGTTATTCCAGTATGACTGCACTCAGGTTTTTTTTCTGTAAATATATGGAGATAAATCTCTGCAGCTCACCTGAGCCTCCAGTTTGGTCTTAGCGTCGACACAGGGGCTCTCGCAGAGCTTCTCCAGCTTCTCGCTGTGTTTGGCAGCTTTGCGTAATCGAGCGAGAAGGTGGAAACGCTTCCTGGGCTCTGTGTTGGCCTCTTGTTTCAGCTGCATGGCGTAGCTCCAGGCACGCTCTGCTTCCATCAAAACCAGTAAAAGATACCTGGGGTGAAGGGAAGGAGGGCTGACTCTTGCACTGGTTGATTGCCACCACTTTTAAATGGACATTTTCAACAACTTAACATTCGAAACGTTTTTTTTAGGCAAGACTGTGCTGCAAACTTCAGGCCTTCTGGAAAGAAAATGATCCTCTGTCAGTGTGACTTTCAAGACTAATAAAAGGCAAATAAAATGAAAATTCACACACACACACACACACACACACACACACACACACACACACACGTCCAACAATCAATGCTTCAGAGGTCGTCAGGTCAGGTTCTTCTTACAGAGAAGAGGATTGCTCGTCTTCCAAACAAGCCATAGCTGTTCCGTCTTTTTCTAATTGTACCAGCATGAATTAAAAAAAAAATTAGCATGCTAACTGAGGCAGCAGATCATATCAACAATGCATAAATATACATTTAAAAAGTTTTATTACCAACCTGCTGTCAGAAAGCATTTCCACAGTGACTTTCTTTCCAACAAACTTGTGCCGGTTGCCCATCTTGAAGCCAAGAGTYTTACGTAGGCGACGCAGCCTACGGGAGCAGTAGCCCCTGCAAACAAACAAATAAATAATAAAATAAAATAACTCAATTTTTGCTGCTTAACTAGAAAAAAATGTTATACTGTGAAATACTGCAGTTTTGTAGATGTTGGAGCAGGTAAGGAAAATAGTGTTTGTGGTTTTATTTTAGCCTTACCTTAAAATCTAAGTTATTCACAAAACTATGATAGATTTCTCATAATGTGCAGGTGTTGACATTCAKAAAAATATGCCAGATTAGGAAATATACTCCTCATACAACTTTCCTATAAAAGGTTTTTCACAAGCTGTGCATTTGTTTGAATAAAAAAATMAGAAAGTGTAGTTTACGCAGGAACTTTGGAGAAACTATTTACACTTAAGAGTTCAATGCCAATCTACAAAGAGAATAAATACATATATACATTGTATAAATTTACTGTGAATTAAAGTACTCGCCTGTATCTTTGGTAATCTCCATGTCTCAGGCCATGCTGTTGCTGGGACTCCTTGATAATTTGTAAGACTTTAATGTTAAGGACAATACACCAGAACAAAAATATACAAGAGACATTTAAGTCTAGACGCTTTGGGTCTCATGAATCTTGTTTTGGTTTTTATAAGCTGCAGAAATACGTAATAAGCATCTGACTATAAGCTCAACGTGAAATTGTCAACTGTCTAAGAGAATAAACATGAAAGTAAATTCTGTAGTGTCAACATTAAATCATAATTTATTTCTTCCAACATACAGCCTGCTTCAAAAATGACACGTAACCTAAAGAAGCTAACATCAAGCTAGCGGTTGCTGCTAAACTAGAAACATCTTCCGAAACAATAATAATAATAATAAACTATCTCTGGGCTCGACATGCTGAACAGTTAAGGATACTTTCCAAACCAACTCCCCCATCTAGTAGATTTTCCTTATTTTCTTCTGCAAGAGAAACTTTGACTTCGTTCTGCTTGTCTGCAGCCATCGCTACAAGCTAATGCTACGCGGCGGAAGTGCGCTCGCACGTGCTCAGTCAACTGACCAATCAAAGAGGAGGAACAAATAAAATCTCGCGAGATTTTTTTTCCAGTGATTCACTACTTTGATTAGCTATCTGATAAATGTATAAATGGACAGAAAGCTTCAGAAAATGTACACCTGCCATTTTTACTTAAAACTAGACCAAAAGAGTAATAATATGAAAATGTGGTTCTGTACATTAACAATAAAGGTGGGAAATTTTCCATTGTGACAGACTTTATTCTGACAAACCTAATCACATAAAAAATACACAAGATACATACACAACTTTTAGTAATGATAGGGGCACGCCTCAAACAAACAAACATAAAATTTCAGAAAGAATGTGTGAATAAAAGCTGTCCTGATGCATCTCAGTAATCCAGGTAGAAAAAAATCATCTTTAGTGAAATGTTCATCTCTCCTCCAAGAGACTTCTTCAGCAAATAAAAGCTCCACGTCGAATAAGATACTTTGAGAATGATAGAAAAACTCAGAAGTTGTTGGCTGCAGAAACGTATCTGGATAGGAAGTTTTTGATTTCTGAGATGTGCACAGTCTCCCTGATGGTTGTGTCTCTGCTGCGGACCTGAAGGAGCCCGCTCTCCAGAGTGCTCTCACTGATCACCACCGTGAAGAGAACTCCCATCTCATCATATCTGCAATGAAACGACCCAAAAACTGAGATTAAACCATTTATTTACCTCTGCTGAATGATCAGGTCTGCAGAACAGAGCAGCACCAACACAGCCAGAAGTAACTTACTTGGCATTCAGCTGCTCCAAAGATGTTTGCAGAGTTTCAAGGTATCCAGGCCACGCAGAGATCTTAGCTCCTAGAAACTCCTTTAGAAGACCATCACAAACCTATGAAACAGGTTCAAATACTCATTATTATTGCTCACTGCCACAGCAGGCGATAACATTTTAACCCAGGTCTGTTAGTGTCAATCATCTTGTGATATCACATGAGATTGTGCTGAACATTATTTTCATGGTTTGACCAAAATGACTCCACGTCTCAACGCAAGATGACTAAATGCAAACGTTAATCAAAACAAACCAACAAAAAGAAAAACGTCAGCGATTTATTTCAATATGAACAGATTTTCTTACCTGCCTCAGCTCGACAGTGGCTCCTCTCTCAATGTCTACAGCTACTTTGACCGGAGCTAACACCGGATGCAACTTCAAAACCTGGAATTAAACAGTGAACAAAGACCAAGTCACCATCAGGGGGTTTGAACAGTGGCAGCCAGAAAGACGGTTTCAGACGATCAACCTTTCTCTGCTCCAGCTTCTTTTTGCCGTCTTCTCTCTTCAGCTGCTGAAATGAGTTGGACAGGACAGCCATCATGCCCCGGTCTATGTTCCCGCCAACAGAGACAACGTGAGGAACCGACTTCCGACCGTCTCGGCACTGAAACGTAAACATGAGTGAATGTGGGATCACACACAAAAAAGAAAAGTCTCCAGTGGTGAAGAGTTGTAAATCAGAAGTTTATTATTGTTTTGGTTCTGTCCCCGTATAACACGCCTGCAACACATTAATAAAAACAGTTTTTTACACTTCCTCAGTGGCCTTTAATTGCTCTGTCCCGTTATTTTYTTTCCTCAAGCACTGCACGGTCTGATTTCAGGGTGAGTTTCCTGGAAGACTTGCAGCTATCCTACATTTTTCAACTTGTGCACAATTTGTCTCCAGACTGGGTACACTAAAGATGCAATATGTGAGCTGGCAGGAGCATCTTAATGWAAAAAACAGACAGACCGACCTGCAGTTTGGAGCGATCCCCTCCGTGTGTGTGCAGCAGTTCAGCGTCTCCTCGACACCACAGCGTCTCCAGAGACTCTGGCCCCCACGGAAAGCTGTACATGATCTTCACCCCTTGAGATGCCGCCTCGTCAAGCTCCTCCTCTGGAAYCTCGCTGCTGCTGAAGTCAGACGGGGACAAGGCAAACTGAGCAGAAGAAAAGAGCAGACAAAAGATTAAATGTAAGTTACTGGTGAAGTCCTGTACAKAAGCCTGAAACGCTCACCTTCCGCCACCACTTCAGCCTCTGTCGAGCCCAGTGATCCAGCCACTGCGAGGAGGTGCGGGGGGAGCAGAACCAAACTAAAGATGTCTGGGTGACTTCTGCTGAGCTGTCAGGAGAAAAAGTCAACATATTGCAAAAATAAAAATACAAACCTGTATGAGTGTTAACGGATTGTGTAAAACCCATGTTTAAGRCAAATGAGGCAGCTTTAGTGTCACTAGAACCTGATTTATGTCTGGACGGTTTTTGTCCTGTTGAGATTTCTGAATTATCTAAAATAATAGCTTCATCCAAACCATCAACATGTCTGCTARATCCCACACTGCAAAGAAACGTCCATCTAACCAAGTTTTAAAATCTTATATCCAGCCAAAAAAAACTTTTTTGATCTTGTTTTGAGACTGATTTACTAAACAAGAACTAATTGTGTAAGAATAATAATCTTGTTTTCAGAAAATGGAAGCCCATTTCCGCCACCCTGATAAAAAAATAAATAAAATTTAGAGATACTCATAGTTATGAGATAGTATCTCATAATTATGACTTAGCTAGCTATCTCATAATTATGAGATAAAGTCATAATTATGGGATAACTAAGTCATAATTATGACTTAGCTAAGTCATAATTATGACTTAGCTAAGTCATTATTATGAGATAGCTAAGTCATAATTATGAGATAGTATCTCATAATTATGAGATAGCTAAGTCATAATTATGAGATAGCTAAGTCATAATTATGAGATAGTATCTCATAATTATGACTTAGTTATCTCATAATTATGAGACAGTATCTTATAATTATGAGATAGTATCTCATAATTATGAGATAGCTAAGTCATAATTATGAGATAGCTAAGTCATAATTATGAGATAGCT
>NW_013952468.1:115632-139733 GCF_001266775.1 Austrofundulus limnaeus
TTTTACTTGGTAAGATTCTTGTAATAAGAAAAATTGAGTCAAATCAAGTATTTGAAGATTCTTATTAAGTAAAAATTTCTTACGTCATTGGCAGAAATTTTTGACTTAATTTGAGTTAAATTTTCAGACTAACGAGACAAATAATCTTACACATTCTGAGAACAGGATTATTATTCTTACACAATCAGTTCTTGTTTAGTAAATCAGTCTCAAAACAAGATCAAAAATATTTTTTGACTGGATATAAGATTTTAAAACTTGGTTAGATGGACATTTTTTTGGCAGTGCAAAGAAGTATTTCCTCTAGGCAGAGCTTTCAGTTATGAAGCTCCTCTCTTGTGGAACCAACTTCCAGTTTCTGTCCGTGAGGCTGACACTCTGTCTACTTTTAAGATTAGACTGAAGACTTTCCTTTTTGATTAATCCTATAGTTCGACTTAGGTTTCCTGAATTATTCTTCATTTCTGCTGCTATAGACTTAGACTGCTGGAGCACAAACTGAGCACATTTCCTCACTCTGCTGTTGTCTTTAGTCTCTCTCCTCTACATGTTAGTTGTAATAACTTCTATAAATAATGTGTTTTCTTTGTCTCTCTTCCAGAAGAAAATGCACCTGGACCMCTTCTGTGTTTGTGTCTCYTTCCTGTCCACCAAACCCAGCCGGTTGAGGCAGATGGCCGCCTGTCCCGAGCCTGGTTCTGGTTCTGCTGGAGGTTTCTTCCTGTGAAAAGGGAGTTTTTCCTCTCCACTGTCACCAGTGTGCTGCTCAGAATGTGACACTGTGATGAAGTGATTCAACACAATCTGCTGGCTTCTTTAGATTGATTTTTGTGCACAGTGCCCTGATGTGATGTTTGTTGTCTTGGCGCCATATAAATAAACTAACTTGAATTGAATTTTAAAAGTTTGACATGCAAGCTGGTGGGGCGATGTGTGTGTGTTTTTACATTCATCTTGTACTCATGAACATTCGGTAAAAGCTACAGACAACAATCGAAGCCTCACCAACCAGAGCGATCAGTCGGCTGGAAACACAGACCCGTCTCAGCCAGGCCAAATGGTAACTTTCTGTTCACCAGCTCCAAGGAGGGGACAAACTGTTCCAGAGCACCTGAAAACAAACAAGGTGAAACCATACTGTTGTTGAGACTAACCCTGTTTATTTATAATGGGTGGGAAACACTGGTTACCTTGAAGCAAGTTTGTTCTGACACGCTGTGATCTCTGCAGCTCCTGGACCAGCTGATCTCTGCTCATTTGTTGGAAATGTTCAGTTTCAACAAGTCGAGGTCCACAAGCTGCCCGCTCCTCCCGGCTGCTGCTCAGAGTCTTTACCCCCCAAACCTGAGCTGTGGACCCAGTGACAGAGTGCCACCACTGCTCCAGCAGGTTTCTCCTCAGCTCCACGCCCAGAGGTCCGTAAGAGCAACTGAAGCCACGCCGGAACAGCTCCACGTTGGTCTCCCCGGGGGAAATGAAGTATCTGTCCGTGCAGAGCTGCAGAAGCGTCCGAACACGRTCCGAACCCTCAGGGGGTGCTGGACTGCACCGTCCTCTGGAACACTGTGTGCTTCTCATTGTGGATAAACTAGGCTTCAACAGAACCCGTCTGACACACCGGGTCAACATGTATAAAGTCAAACTCTGTACCCTTAAGTCAGGAACCATCACTTCCGGGTTAAAGTAATGTCATTGAACGTCTCTTGTCAAAAACACCGTATAAAAACAAAAACTGTGTGAAGTTATACCGCTAATATCTGGTGGTTTTAGAAGTGTCCTCAATGCTGTAACACAAGTCATGTTCGAAATTTACCGGGTAAAAACTCAAAACTTACATTACCGTGTGTAAAGATGGATGTAGCGCGTGAATACCGGAAATAAATAATTTACTTCCGGGTTAAACATCCGCTGTGTGAAATTTAGTTTTTATGAATCAAATGATCAACATGAGGCTTTTTATGCAACAAAACGTTCAACAAAATGCAATTTGAAATTTGAAGGTATTTTTTCTTCAGATTATTTCTAAAGATCTAATTTACAAATTTTAAATTTAATTTGTAAAACACTAAACTTTTTGGATTATTTTTTTTTTAAAGAATTATATACGTCAGTATTTTTGAACAATTCTCTTCAGTGCATAGTATTAATGTTTCCTACTTATTTTCAACTAGTTGCACTTTTTCCTTTTAATTTTATCAACTTGATAAAAAATATTAATTTTATAACATGACTTCTGTCTTATACCTTTATGTGCAAGTTTTCCTGTRAATTACACAATTATATTGTTTTTACAACAGTAATTTATAGTTATGACAGTTTTATTCTAGTAAGCTCATGCTATTCAATTAYTACACACACATTATCACTTATTTCTGCAAATATATAGCACAAGTTTCAGTCTAGTTTAAGGCTTTTYCTCATTTATTAAGGTCCTCAAGCATGACCTTCAATAAATCCATATGAAAACTGTTTGTATCAGTTTGTTAAAGTTTCATTATTTAGTTAAGTTTAGGCTTTAAAGCAAGTTTTGTGATGTCTTTACTGATTTGTGCTCTGCTTCTAACGTTCAATTATTTACTTTTCTTTACTGCATATAAATGAGAATCTGTACACAAATATTTAGAGGACGGAGTGCCTCAAACTACCCACACAAACAACACGGGACAAAGTGTGCATGTTCTTCTTTTTATTTGAAACGGGTCACAGAAACCCTGTTTTATACATATTTCCATACCATCACTTTAAACATACCACAAACTGAAAACACAGGATTACGTATTAAAAATAAATTACTGAGGAATGTAACAAAAACAACAATCAAAGAAAAGTGCAGCAATCATAGTTTGCACTGTGGGAGACGTGACTACGACTCTGTTTAATGCTCTGGGTTTACTGAGTAATTCCAACCCTGCTGTAAGCAAAACAAAAGTTAAACAGTACAAAAGGAAAAGAACGAGATAACCATACCGTAAGTTTTCAAGACTGAACAAAGGTCATGTTGGTTCCGTTTACTGTGCACATCTCATATCTACTGTGGGAAAGGTGGAGGCATGGGATAGGGCACCATCGGCGGTGGGGGTGGTGGCTGTTGGTTCTGTGGTGGCGGGGGCTGAGAGTTGAATGGGAACGGCGAGTGATTCACGCCGTTCTGAGCAGCCCTCTGCATGCCACCAAACTGAGGTGGGGCTTGGAAACCTTGGTTCCCAAAGCCACCCTGGTTTGGTGGACCACTGAAATTACCCTGTCCGTTGCTGCTGTTGTAATTGTTATTGCCAAAGCTACCACTAGAGTTGCCGCCATTTCCCCCATAAATGTTGCTGTTCTGGGCCTTGCTGCCACCAAAGGCAGTCTTCGGCCCTCCACCAAAACCTCTATCACTGTCCCTGTCTCTATAGCCGCTACCACCAAAATTACTTCTCCCACCCCCAGAATACCTATCGCGACGGTCGTCCTTGTAGCCACCTCTTCCCCCTCGACCACGACCTGCAGCAGACAAGGGACACAGGAGAGGAGAGGGTTCAGACAAGTTTCATAGTTCACTTAATAAATTATCATTAAATTTGGACAAAACTAATAAGATATTTACAAATAGACAAAGAACTGTTAATATTGCTTAAGAGTTGATGGTGTAGAGATTATGAGGTAAGTTTTTCAGTGTTATTACTGATGAGTAAGTGACATGGAAATCTCATGTAAATTATTTAAGAATAAAACAGCTAAATCTATTGCATTGCTTTACAAAGTAAGGGATTTGTTTAATGATAAAGCTCTGTATATGTTACACAATGCATTAATTTTTCCACACTTTGTCAATTGTGTTGAGGTATGGGGGAAAGCATGTAAGACAATTATACATCCTGTTTTTGTTTTGCAGAAAAGAGCGATAAGTTATCACTCAAAAACACTATCATTATCCATCTATTATTTTGTAAATTGAAATGATTGAAATTCTTTGGTTGATTACAACATTTTGTTATTTATGTATAAGTCTCACCAAAACACATTAACTTTAAAAATTCAGATAAACTGTATTAAGAGAGAGAGAGCTGTTATAACCTAAAGGGAATAGAGATGTTAATAAAACCTAAATTTAGAACCTGTCTGAAAGAACGGTGCACCTCAATCCAAGGAGTCAGATTGTGGAATAAACTGGAAGAGGATGTTAAAAATGCTAGATCAATGTACATTTTGAAGAAATATGAAACAGTATAATATGTATTCATGTACATTGGTGTTCTAGAAGGATTTGACGTTTGTTTTTTGTTAACTGAAGATTAGTATTGTTTGAGATTATACTTGAAAAAAGGGGCAGATGTAAGATTTTTTCTACTCTGCTTCCTTTTAGTTCATTGTATTTGTGTTTTTTTTCTTTTTCATATTTGTGCAGATTGATTTGTTTTAAAGAAATGAATAAAGATTAAATAAATAAAAAAAAGGTTGGGTTTTATGAAAATGTAGAAACAATATCTTGCAAAAAGCTCTCCACGTTTTTTGTCCAGCATCTCACCTCCTCTGTCCTCTGCCATCTGGATCAGCTTGGGGTTGATGGCCTGGTTGGCCTCGCGGAGCACAGAGATCAGGTCGCCTGCTTGTTTCAAGTTGTTGGGGGTGAAGAAAGTGTAGGCTGTGCCCGTTTTTTGACTTCGGGCTGTGCGTCCAATGCGGTGGATATAATCCTCGGAGGAGTTAGGGTAGTCATAATTGATGACAAATTTCACATCCTCCACATCTGTGAAAGCGTTGCAGTGTGGCAAAACAAAACATGGAGGCCACACGGATTTTTGCACACCACAACAGCCAGATCAAAGAGAAAAGTTAGCAACTGTGAACGCTGGGGGGAAAATATGGTGGTTATTAGGCTGTGGAAGAAAAGGTTAACATCATCAGAGAGTGAGCACATCTACTCCATGGGAATACTACTGTGGGAAGAGAGAAACGATGCACACTCCAATTGCTTACCATAATCTAAAAAGATCCAGAAACATTATTCTCCCTTTTGTTACCAAGGGAGAAAAAAAATGAATTTCAGTCTTACCATAAAAAGGAGTATGCATTCACTAGTCCTTTCCCAAGGCAGCGAAATCCCCCACAAATTGTCAAGTGACATCCAGGAGCTTCTACGCAGTTGGGCCACGATATGCACTGGGGCCTCCTCATGCCAATATAGGACCATTGAGCGGTACATTTTTCCAGGTCCAGGGTTTTCCCAGTACACTCTCAAAAAAAGCCTAATGTTAAAGGCCGCACTGCATGTCTTGCCAAGACAAAAAAGACAAATTGCTAATTTAAACAGGGACCCATTCGAGCAAAAACGAAAAAGGTCCATAGAATGAGCCTTGAGGAACTCCCCAACGAGCACAAACTGTTGCCCAACACACTACCCCCCCCCACTAAGCCTCTACATCAGTTTCATCAAGGCAAGATCTTCCAAGAAGCCAGTGTTCACTTGAGAAAATGTCACTCGTTGGCAGGTCTCGACATGACTATAAAACACAGGCGAGGGAGGAACTATGGTTTGAGCTTTCTCATTCTCCTCTCACTAGACGTTCCCACTACCCCCTGAACACATGTGCCAGGTCTCATCAATTTTCAGAGACAAAACGTTTTAAAAACTGCTCTCTCCATTTCCAAAAATCCAGCACTTTGACGAAAAAAGAAATCAGCTGCAAGCTTTGACACCCATGCTATGTGAAACAAGCTCCGAAAGATAACATTTGTTCCAAATCTCAAACAGGTGACTTGCAATACTGTAACATCTAACACGACAGCATGCAAGGCTAAAGTCACATCATCGAGCTTCTCTTTGTGTTTGAGTTGGAAAAACAGCTGGATGGGCATTTATCAGGTGAAATCCATGGACAGAGAACAGGTGTATGTGTAATTCGACAACATAGAGACAAAGGCTTAGCCACACAAGCCTTTTGAAGATCACTGGCACACAAGAGCTTTCACCTCTCTAGGCCCACTGGGTGGCAAGCCAGTTGAGCCTTTCCAATATGTCCTCCTTCTCCCTCTCGAGGCCTGGGACTGTCATGCCTAGTGCCTGCCACAAAGACTCCACCTTAAGGTGAGGAAAAACTCAGAAAATGCATAGAAGAGTTAAAGAAAGCAAAACACTTTCTTTAAAACAAGAATACACTGATAATTAGGTGGCATTACTGAACTTCATACTGACCTAGACCACGGGAGGCCACATCTGTAGCAATGAGAATTGGAGCTTTGCCATATCTGAACTCTGAAAAGAGAAGGATCAGTTTTAACCGACATGCTGACCAGCCAATGTATCTTTAAAATCATAACAAAGTGAAATAAATTTTTTTCTGTCTTACCGTTAAGAACCCAGTCCCTCTCTTGCTGGCTCTTGTCTCCATGGATTCCCATTGCAGGCCACCTACGGTGGACAAAAACATACAGAAACTTGTTGGGCTGGCAGTGTGAAGGAATCAATCTACATTTAGCTATAAAAACATTTCCAGTTCAAACTAAAATAAAAAAGGAATTCTTACCCATCTCTTCTCATCCTCCTAGTGAGCTCATCACAACGCCTTTTGGTCTCCACAAAAATAATGGTCTTATTCTCCTTCTCACTCATTATCTCCTCCAGTAAACGAATCAGTCTAAAAGAGTAGGAAAAAATTAAGTGTCTTCACACACTTACTTCAGGCCAAAAATAGTTACATGTTTAATGTGCTCTTGAACAACATGCTAATTTAGATACCATCTTTTTATTTCTACATTTGTTGAAGTAATGTACTCACTTATCCTCCTTCTCCAAGTCATTGCACACATCAACTATCTGCAGGATGTTGTGATTGGCGCTCAGCTGCAGGGCTCCAATGTTGATCTGAACGTAGTCCTTCAGGAAGTCCTCAGCCAGCTGACGAACTTCTTTAGGCCAAGTGGCGCTCCACATCAGAGTCTGACGGTCTGGCTAGTAAAGACAGAGATGAAAATGTCAACTTTATTCACAACTCACTAAATATTGTAGTGGCAGTTTGATTGGTTAGTGTGAATGAATATGAAACCAAATCTTCTCTTTTTGGCACATTTATGTTTTTAGTCAGGGCAAAAATACTTTCCTAGTAGAACCACTGGACAGTAGTTACTCACTCAAATTTAATTTAAGTGGAAGTCAGTTACCAAACTTACCCGTATTTGATCCACTATCTTGCGGATCTGAGGTTCAAAACCCATGTCCAGCATGCGGTCAGCTTCGTCCAGCACCAGATAGGTGCAACGACGCAAGTTTGTTTTACCACACTCCAGAAAATCAATAAGMCGACCCGGGGTAGCGATGCAGATCTCAACACCTGAACAGAAGAAGCAAAATCATTTTAATGACTAAAACGGAAAGTCGTAAACATGTGAATTTACATGAATACAGCACCAGAGCAGGCCTACCTCGTTCAAGGTCCCTGAGTTGCGGTCCTTTGGGTGCGCCACCATAGATGCAAGTGCTCTTGAGACGAGAGGCCCGGCCGTATTCAACAGCCACTTGTTGCACCTGCTGAGCCAACTCGCGTGTTGGTGCCAGCACCAAGCACTATTTAAAAACAAATAAATAAATTTGAATTTCACCCTTTACTCACATTTCTTTGTCTTGTGTCCTTCAACATATAAAGCTAAAGAACTAGTGCAATAAACTCTATTTATTGGAACATATACTATCCATTTTTATCCTGTAATAAAACAAGATTACAGTCTCTACATGAATACATTTAAAATTCCTTACAATGGGCCCGTCTCCATGCTCCAAGAAAGGCTGATGTTGGATATGAACGACTGCAGGCAGCAGGTACTGCAAAAAGAAAATTAAGTTTGACCTGTGACTTAACTAATAATAAACACTCTCAGTATTTTCCAGCAAGCATTTACAAAACACCAGCAGTTTGCATTTTTTAAAACTTTTCAGAGAGTTAATATTGTTTCTGATTATTTTGTCCAAATTGGCAAAATTAAAAAAATTAAATGAAACAAAAATGTCAAAGTGGACTGTTGAAAAAAAKGCCTTAAGAAGTTAAAAGTGGTAAATGGAGAGCACTTACTGCCAGGGTTTTTCCAGACCCAGTCTGAGCGATGCCAACCAAGTCTTTTCCACTCAGGGCGACGGGCCACCCTTGAGCCTGGATTGGAGTTGGTTCGGTCCAGTTCTGTTTCACAATGACGTCCATAACGTAGCCTAAGGGAACAAGGCATTAAATCTTATCCTTGATAGCACGACAAACTGATAGTTGAAGTATTTGGTGTTGGGAGTAGGTATTTGAACTTACTTGGGAATGCAGCTTCGTTGAATCTTAGTATTGGTTTTGGGCAATCTCTGCCTTTGACTGTAACCTCCTTGCTTCTGCGATACTGCTCAACCTCTTGCTGGAATTATAGAAAACCAAAAAGCACCGTCAAATCACACATAAATCACCTAACAGCATATTTATATAAAATAAATTTAGCTTAGATGCAAATATTACTTCTACAACACAAACATAACTTTTCCAAGCTGAAGCTACTGTACAAACATGGCTTACCAGAGGTCTGTGTGTGACATCTGGGTGTTCCTGGTAGAAGTTCTTTTGAAACTTTGGAAGCTCATCAAGGTTCCAGTGCCTCTTTCGCAGCCTTTCACCAGGATTGCCAAACTTTCCTGGAGGAGGTCCTCCCCTGTTGCCCCCACCAAAACGAGAAGGGCCGCCTCCATACCTAATGTGGAGAAAAAGGAAAACAAAACAAAGCAGACAAGGAGAAGACCTTGATAAAAAAGCTGTAATGGTTCACAATAAAGTTCACGTTCAGGTTACACGTTATGTTAACACAGCTGCTTAAAGAACTTGAAGTGAGTTCTGATATTCTGAAACTTATTTCTGYAAAAATTATGAATAATTAATATTTTCCCTGATGTACATCAGCTAGTTCACATGTGGACCTTTACACCACTGCCGCTTTCAAATTACATGTTTTTTTAAAACTACGTGTAACTTATTCGCAGCACTTTCAGTGCAGCCTGAGGAACATCCTGCAGGATTCTTTTTTTTTGCCAGAATAACCGAAGTGTTAAATTTACAACTATCATTAATACAAACAAATGCACAAGTTGCTACACTCCTGCTGTTATTTTCACAATCTGTACATCATCATAAATATTCTGGTGGTTTTGTTTTTCCCTTTCTTTTTTCCTAGTTATAAATCATGCATATGTTGCACACTCTTTAGTTAAGTCCTTATTCATACAAAAATGTTATGAAGCAAATAATTCCACTTTGGCCTTGGTCAAGTTTGATGATGTATTCTTTTATTCCTCAGACAACTCGTTTGCTTCAAACTCAGTTATATACCATGGAAAACACCATGTAAACATGGACAAAATATCGTTTTATTTTATTTTTTCAAATTACTGACATAAATAATTACATTATCGACAGCGTGTTTATAAATATCTATCAGGATATTTACATAAACATTAATAACAAAGCAGCAACCTCTAAGAATCCTAATTAGGTCACAAAACCTGATGTTATTACACACAGCCGGAGAGGTAAACCGACCTGACCCACTTTAGACTGCTGGACATGGAACATATTATTATTATTTTTATTAATCTACTGTATGTTTCCGTGCATTAGGCAGCAACATTTAACAGAAAATACTGCAAATAAAAAAATGGCCTCGAGAGACAGATTTTCTGAAAAATTAAACAGGACTGCGTCACAAGGCCAAATATATATTAAATAAACAATCTGCGGAGTCAGCTGCTCAGCCGCTGCCATTTTATCTCCCGTCTAGGAAACAAACAAAAAAAAAAAAAAGGTTTTAAATATGTTAGAAGGCCGACAGCTTAGTAAAAATATATTTTAACCTTTCTGCAATTTATAACACGCATATTTCTTACTGACAACAAAATTAATGCCACTCAAACTTTATTTTAATGCATTTTAGTACACTGTAGTGACTGCGTTCACAGCAGAAGCTAAACACGTCATTTAGCTTAAAAAAACCCGACAGATAATAATGGACTTACCCTCTATCTCTCCCACGGTCTCTGTCTGAAAAGCCAGGCATCGTGGAGGTTGTTGTAAAACACTAAAATTTGTGAAACCGGTCAAGAAAACCCAAAAGGACCGTGTAAAGGCTGAAATCCGTACCCGGTTAATGAAAAGAAAATGCCGGCCGGCTGAAAAAAATATTCAGCGTAAAGAACGGAAGTGAGGTCACAAAGGACGGATAACATGTGTACTAATGCGCGCCAGACAACTCTGGCACTATTTTATGTCTGGATTGACAACTATTAATAGAAAAACTTATGTTTTTGGTCAGTTTTGTCTCTTCCGAGCCACGGGGGAGGTCATGGTGCCTACTGCCTATATTGCTTATGYTGCATGGAGGACTGGGACAACACATGTGGAGTGGGAGTGGAAGATATAGCTCCCAATGGGAACCAGGAAGTGTGTTAGTGTTAACTAAGAAATTCAAGTAAATGTATAGTATTTTTTAAATCTAAAAAAGTGTTATGTTTACAACTTTTCAGATTGATGAATACATTATATGATGGACTGACTAATTAATTAATGATAAATGGATTGATGACAGACGGATTGGCAGATGGAAGGATGGATGGAAGAAAAGAAGTATGGATGCTGAGACCTTACAGATATCTGGGATCTCTGTACCAATTAATTGGAAAAAAATCTTTTATCCACACCAGGATCTGTGGTGGCTGCTTGACTTTCAGCTAAAAAAAAAAATCCATTAAATATTGTTGGTGCTGCTAATAACTTACATATACAGATAATTTTATTCTCATGTCATACACCTAAAGGTGCCCAGCCTCATAAAGGCTTACAAGACACAAACACAATATTCACAATGGCAGACAGACGTAAACATTTGTTAAACAAAAAGTGTCAGGCTTTTAAAATAAACTAAGATAAATGAAACACAAAATGTAATATATATATATATATATTATTGCCCCTTTAATGCACATTGCAAGATTTTCCAATATTGTGCAGCTCTACCATATAAATAATGGAAAAGCTGAGATTTGTGATAAAATCTCTAAAACAACTCAACATACATGGGCACTGTGACATTCAGATAAATCAGCTTTAAAATGGAAGAGTGTGTGGTAACATTTATTTGGGGAAAAAGTGGTAATGCAAAACAAATAATAAAATATGAAACATGTAAAAACACTTCAAATACAGTACATGCTGAAACAGACTTTTCAAATTCCTTTAAAGCTTCATTATTTTTTGTTTCCGATCAAAACATGAAATGTTTGGTTGGTTGATGCAAAGGACGTCTAACACCATGACACCTGAAAAAAAAATTAATTAAACAAACAAAAGCACTGAGTATAGATTTTGAATTGACTCAACAAATCAAAATGATATAATACCCTGTCCCCCATCGTACCGTTCTGTAGCAGCCACAAACATTTCACTGCTGGTTTTTATTATTACCAGTCGAATTCTGGCATCTTTTATTAGCCTCTGTGTTTCAAATAGAGAAATAATCAATTAGTAAATGTTTAATGTTCAAAAATGTCACAAATCTTCAATATTAARCTTACTTTAACATTTTCATTAATTGTTTAATTTACCAGTATATCAAAACTTAATACAGTTATGTATAAATTCTTTCACATTTAGATTTCAATATTTATTTTACACAATATTTAAGAAAAAACATTTACAGAAAAGTTTTTTTTAAGAAAGAATTTGCAAAATGTAAAGAAAATGAGCTAAATAAATTAACATTAGTGGAATGATTTTAATCAGGAGGAAATTTCAGTTGAGCTAAGTAATAAAAAGGAGTTAATGATAAAGAYAATTTATCTTTATAAAATTTCAGTGAGTGAAATCAATTCGTTTCAACATGGACTAAGTCACAGACTTATTTTTGTTTAATTGTTTTTAAAAAGAAGAAGTAGGCTGCACTTCTCTTTGCTGTACAGGTGCTGATGCAGAAACAATGTTCTTATAACACTTCCTATATTTGATTTAAAACAAACCTCAGAGAAAAAAAAACAACAGATTTTATTTATGCATTTCGTTTTCTGAACACCTCCTGTATGATGAAGCATTAGAGCTGAATTATTAAACATCTTATTGGACAAAGATTAACTTTACTTACCTTTGAGTGCAGCGTTAATGCTTGTTAAGTGTTCATTTAATGTGAGATTTGTGTGTTTCGTGCAGTTTAATAAGTTCGTTCGCTCTTGGTCCCATTGGATTTGATCACTTTTCACTGTTAGAGATGATAATCAAACCCATTACAATCCAATATATTTATAAACAGTTGACATGTGAATTTGACAAAACAAAASACTTACTTTTGACTGAAAGACTGATGATTCCAATTATTAGCAGAAAACACAGGACACCCAGAAACACAGAGGGACTTCTGATACGAYGCTTTAGTGATGTTTTATTCACAAAAGTCACTTAAACAAACATTTTAAAATCAATTTAAAACAAAACTATTTACACCTGATCTATATTACTGTACAAATATCTCAACACTTATTTAGACTAAACAATAAAATAACATTTTTTTAAACTCAGCGGTTAGTTATTACCCATGTGTTGAGCTCCTGCTTGTCCMGGTGCGTGTGGAGACATGTCCTCTGTCCACGGGGTGTCAAACACTCTCAGGCTTTCTGAGCTGACATAGATGTCCACAACGCTTTCCCTTTTGTCCTGATCAAAGTGGACCGTCTTGGCCTTGCCGGGCTGGACATACAGCCTCTCTGAAGGTACTTCCATATAACCGTCATACATGAATCACCCTGCAGCTCCTGAAGTCTCAGAAATTCTCAAGTTTGAATCTGTTCTTAAACTAGATGTAAAGGTTGTGTTTGATTTATAAAAAGGCAGAACGTCCAGCATAAAAAGGGGAAAGAGCAGAAAAATAGGAAGTTACCCATAGTGGGTTGTTTTTCACTCATCAGCCTATAACATATTACTTGCCCGTTGTGTCAGAGATTTAAACTAATATTAGCTTCAAGTTAGAAAAGGTAAAGTCACAGTTTGGTTTTGTATTTACATATCATGCAAAAAAGTTGTGAGTGCAGAAAAGTTTAATTTAATCTCTCCTGGTGCTGCAAAGATATCTTTATTTTGGTTTGGTTCATATTTTTCAGCCCATTCAGTTTTCTCGATTTTCAATGACATTTTCTGAACTATTATGTCAAATAATCTGCCAGTGAATTACCATATAAGGTTTGGACTTACCAACTACAACTTCCTCCTCTTAACTCTCATCTTGGTTCTGGGTCAGACTCTGGTTCTGGGTCAGACTCTGGCTCTGGGTCAGACTCTGGTTCTAGGTCAGACTCTGGTTCTGGGTCAGACTCTGGTTCTGGGTCAGACTCTGGCTCCAACATGTAAGGCTAGAGGAACAAGTCTTCTGTTTTTGATCTTTCAGTTGAATTGTAAATAAAACATTTCTGCACAGCTAAAAAAAAAAAGGCAACCCCCTCACTCAACCTGAGTGGACCGGTCTGGAAGCCGGAGGGGGGCGGGGCTTGAAGCGTCATAGGGAACAACAACAAAACCAGCTGCTTTGAGACACATCAGAAAAGGGCTGAAAGAGGGGCTGCTGAAATTACAATAACGAGGAATTCAAACCAAAGCATTGTAGTTCCACTTTATAAAGACCCCAACTGAGTGGTTTAAATGTGAAAAGGAAGGATTTAAAAGCAGGATATGTCTACTTTAATAAAATTGACTTAAATTAAGATGTACAAGCTGCTGAAAAACCTGGTCATGTTTGACAATTTATGCACCATAAGAAAGTGCTGACGATGCAGGAAAAATGYAAAACTGTAGAATTAAAAACTTGACTTCTGATATACAATCTAATTTAGCTTTTTAATCGTTTTACTAGAGAACAGAATAGTCACTACTTAATGTATTGAAGGTTGTCATCTGTATACATTTTTCCATAATAATGACACTGCACCTCAACATTTTACATTCAACTTAGTTTGTATTTAGTGAAATTAGCTCTTAGTTTTATATAGAATAAGCATTCATATTTTTTTACTTAAAATTGTTCAGAAATGTTTGTTTTTATATTTTTTAAAGTCTAATTTTAAATCTCTACAGGATACTAAAACTGCAAACCAAACAAAAGCTTGGGACAAGACTGTCCAGCCAAAGGGAGGCCAACTAATTTTATTTAATATAAAATTAGTAAAACAAACTTTCAGAGAACTGAAATGTTTGAAATACTCCTTCTGCAGGAATAGACTACATGTGATAAATAAAAATGAACAAACACTTTATACTGGTGTAAACAAAACTTTATCAGTGCTCTGGAATGTAGCGATTAATAACAAAAATATGTTCAATTCAAGAGTGCTACATAATGTTTTAACTTTACAACTCAGAAAAACTGCAAGCTCATAATGATACAAGTGCTACATATCTGCTCATACAAAGTTAACAAAAACATGCATGCAGTTTAATAATCCATTAAAAAACAAAGAAAATAGTAAACTTTTCTACATAAAGGGTGAGCACGCTGCCCTGAGATGGATGAAAACTGTCCTGTGTGCGACCCTGCTCGGTTCTGTTACCTCTTCAGTCCTCTCTGAGCCTGTTTCAGCAGAGAATCAAAGTCCAGGTCTTCAAACCGGCTTTTGGGCGAGGTCGGCTCTGCRTCTCTGTTCGCGTCTGTGGAAAGAAGGAACATTTAATGATCAGAAGCAAACACTCAAAATAACTTTACTTAACTGTTCAACAAACTAAACTCATCCTGCATCTTTTAAAGAAGTTCAGAAGTTGCAGAAACTGATTTGAAATCAGATTCGTCACGTTCAGACTACGGCTGGATGATAGTGGCAAACAAAATTTAGCACGATTAACTGTAAAATTTAGCCAATAAAAATAAAATAACAAATTATGACAATTGCTCATGCGATCGCGCGATAAATCCAGAGATAAATGTGAACGTCAGAGCAAAATAACTCTTTCTGTGGAAGACGGACTTCAAACACAGCTGACACTGTATCACTGTCGTCCTTTTGAAACTTCTGATTTCAAAATAAAATCCACATGTATTGTGTGTCTGCATATTCTGCCTGCTGCATTCCATCTGCTTCCCAAACAGAACGATACTTTTTGACCTCATTTGTGTATAAAATTATCCATATATTTATTAATATAGCTGGGATTTCAACAAATAAGTCTGCCTTTTGTGAATTATTTTGAAAATACAGATGTTGTGCTCAATCCTTTTCCAGTTGGTGTGACGTGATCTTTGTAGATTGACTCCGGAGCAGCTCTGGCAAAAACAGGATCAAATCTAAGCCAGTGTAAATACTCTCATTGATTATAATGGTTGTGTATTTGCTGTGGAGCGGAACCACATCTAGTGTAAATTATTCCAGTTTATGTCCGTGTTTCAAGTGATGAAACATGTTCAGAGTGAAGGTTTGGGTTTATAGTGAGAGTGCGTCGCACACAATAATACGTCACACAGCACTAACTGCAGTAAATGCAAAGTGCCAAATATTAATTTGGCAGTTTTTCTGACGAATAATTGCACACAATACGACTTTGCATGAAAAAAATCTAATATTTGTCATTTTTGCCTGCCGTATGAACACAGCCTAACATTTTCCACGACGCCGTGGTTTCCAGGAAGCTGTCTGGAAACATGCCTCACCCAGATCGGCGTAGTCCGTGTTACAGAACTGTCTCCGTCCACCGAAGCAGATGTCAAACGGTAGCTCGTCGGGCTGCCGCAGTTTGCCGCCGTTATCGATGGCTGCGAAAGCGTCTTCCATGTTGTAGAACGTCACAAAACCGTAGTGGTCCCTGTGAGGAGCAAAGACGTCAGATTTAATCCTGTTTATGTAGAAGAATATTTGAAGAGCTGACAGTGAGTGTGCACACCCACCCTCGCTCTCTGAAGTGAAGCGACACACACTCCACCTCTCCAAACTGAGAGAAGCGTTCACTCAGCTCGTCCTGGGTCATGCTTCTACGGATGCGGCCAACGTAGACCACCCTGCGCTCATCCTGGGTGCACACAATAAATGTCTTTACAGCCAGCAGAGAGGACACCCGCACATCCCGACACCTGTGCAGTTTACTCACTATGGCTTTAAGCTTCTGACTCCTCGTCTCCTGCTCCCTCCTGAGCCTCTTGGACTCCCTGCTGCTGCAGGAGCAACCAGAAGCAYAAGTTCAGGTTTTACAGAACGRGGCTGAAATCACTGTTTAAAAGCTCCTCGATGAGCCTGACCGACCTGCGGACTTCTCTCCACGGCCTGCGGCGCATCTGCGGAGAAGGCGACCGGGACAGCGAGGGGGATCTAGACCGGGACCAGGACCTGGCTCTTGACCTGCTGAATCTGGGATAAGACAACCCGTAGCACCGAGGAGGGGAGCGGGACGCGCAGGACGACGAAGACGAACTGCTCCCTGATCGCCTGCGACGGATCCTGTCAGACAAACACAGCKAGGGTTAAATTTAGACCCAAACAATCAGTTTTTACCTCTTTTTCTACAAAATTAATTAGTTTTGTCCTGATGCATCTCAGTAATCCAGGTAGAAAAAAATCAAAAAGAAAAAATAAGTAGGTCCTCTGGATGTGTTCTTTTTTTACTAAAAAAGAACACATCCAGAGGACCTACTTATTTTTTCTTTTTAATAAGAGTTTTATCTATTTATGTGCTGGTTAATGGTGATCAGTTGAGGCAGCYATCTTGAATCTGCTTCTAGGTGTAGATGCACATCTAATTCTGACTTTCTGACAGCTTCAATAATATTAGCCGTGTGGTTTCTGAGGTATTTTGTAACAAACACAGGAAACATGTTTATAACTCAAACTGAGCAGGAGGAGGGTACCTCGGTCTTTTCGGAGAGCAAGATGAACAGCTCGAGGAGGAAGATGATGACCTGGAGCTGGAGTCAGAGAGTGGAGATCGTCCTCGATATCTCCTCTTGTCCCTCCCTCTTACAGGAGGGCTGGGYGGGGGTGTAGGAAGGATGGAAGGGGGGCTCTGGGTTTTGTTGGGACTAAAGTCCCCCATGGTTGATGTTTCTGAGAAGGGCAGAGCTTCTGAACGGGTCCAGGGTTGTTCTGGGTGATGCTGAAATGCAGTTGTTTGGTCTGAGTTGTGTTTTTTACTCTCCTCTGGAGGTTTGGAGACCCGGGTCACCTCATRCGGTTCTGTTGGGGGTTTTGACATYTCTCTGAGARGGGGGRGCTTTGYGYTGTTGCATTGAAAGGGAGGAGAATCCACAGAGCCGCAGTAATCGTGATCCAAGGGTAAATGTGAAAACAAGTGAGCGGGAGAGGACTCTGCCGGGCCCGGCTGAGTCTTCTTGGCCGGGAGCGGGCGCGGGTCGATGATCTGAACGGACTTACACACAGGTCTTTGTCGTCTGGAGAGCAGCTCCCGCTCAGAGCTCAGAACCACTTCAGTGCCGAGGGGCTCGGGGACGTCTGCAGGCTCCGACGTCTGCAGGTCCAACAGACCCCCGGAAGTTCTCCGAGGTTCAAGTGGTTCCTCGAGAGGTTTGAGCTGCAACCTGGAGGTCCTCTGTGATCCTGCAGGTTCRGTTCTGTTCGTGTCTGTTTGTGGGTTTGAGGGTGAAGAAGCAGAGACGAGTTTGGGTTCAGTTTCACAGACTGGATCCTTTAAAGCTAAAAGATTAAACAGAACTCAGACCAGAGTGAAAAGTCCTACAGCTTCATCTGTTTCACAGCTTCTTTTATAATTCAAAACATATTTTTTTATTTGTAAAAAATAAATTTTGCCTCTAATTACAATTCAAAACTAGCATTAAAAGATGCATCATTGTTTTTATCCTCTCACCTTGTGTCTCCTCAAACTGTTCCAGCAGGCTGGTCAGATCGGACGCTTCAATTCCTGACAAAACAAAAAGAACTCAATGAGAATATCGCTCTTATTATCATCACAATAAACTTAAACAGCTTTAATATATTTTTAAAGAGCAGTTTTTTTAGTTTTACAATTTCAGAGTTGATCAGGGTCAGACCAAACAAGTCTTAATTTGCGTTAAGATCAGATTTAATAATTGTTCTGTTGTTAACTTATTAAGTCTCTGCACTGCAAAAACTCTCCATCTTACCCAGTCTCACAATCATATCTAGTCAAAAAGTATTTTTCATCTTGTTTTGAGACTGATATACTAAGACATGTCAGTCTGAAAAGTTTTCTTAATTCAATAAGTCTAACTGCTCTGGTAGAATATTTCAATTAATTTGAAAAGATTCAGACTATAATCTGGTATTTTAATTTATTTTAAGATGGTCATTTTTTGCTGTGTAAACTTGTTTTCTAGCAGCTTTTCTCCTAAGTGTTTAATTATTTCCAGAGTTGAAATATAACTAAGTACAAATACTTTGTTACTGTACTTAGGTAGAAATTTTGGGTATCTGTACTTTACTTAATTATTTTTCAGCTTACTTTTTACTTCTACTCGTTAAATTTTTACACAAGTATCTGTACTTTCTTCTATAGTTTTTAAAAAGGTAAAAAGTAGGACGACTTTTCTCCTATTTCATTTCAGCTTGTTACTGTAAAAAAAAACACTATCCTGAACAACTGTCTCTTGGATGGAGTGAATTTAATTGTGGTTGGATGAGAAGTATAAATATATACCATTCTGATACTGTATTTAGTTTGTACACAATTAATCAAAGCTTCACACCTGGAAAAAATATTTTGTGAAGAAGTCACCTCCCAATAAATGTATTTTGGAAAATCTAACCCTTCATTTTTACTCAGAACTTTTGTTTTTATTACTTCAGTACATTTTATGTCAGAAATTTACTTTAGATACTTAAGTACAAAATAAACCAGATACTTTAAGACTTACTCAAGTAACATTCTTAGAGGAGACTTGAACTTTTACCAAACTAATTTTATGATAACATACTTGTACTTTTACTCAAGTATCACTTTCAGGTACTTTATACAACACTGAGTATTTCTAAATCAGAAAATTTCTTCTCACATTTCTACATTTTACCTGACTGGACCGCAGCACTCGGCTGTCTGAGGTCAGTGTGAGGAGGCGACGGTTCTTCAGGTGGACTCTGGCTAACGTCTGGAGGTGGAGGCGACGGTTCTTCAGGTGGACTCTGGCTAACGTCTGGAGGTGGAGGAGACGGTTCTTCAGGTGGACTCTGGCTAACGTCTGGAGGTGGAGGAGACGGTTCTTCAGGTGGACTCTGGCTAACGTCTGGAGGTGGAGGAGATGGTTCTTCAGGTGGACTCTGGCTAACGTCTGTGAGACGTGGAGACGGGCTGAGGACAGGTGTGGGACACTTCGTTTGACTCAGACGGCTCGTCAGAGATGGTTGAGACGCTGCAGCTGAGCCGGTTTGTGCTGGAGGCAGCTTGGTGGGGCTGGACTCCCCCTCCTGAGATGGTGTAATGTTATTTACGATAAACTCTTGGTTTGCGGGTGGCACGGGTGACTTGGAGCTTGAGGTGATGGCCTGAGACGGTGCAGCTGAGGGTTTGTTTTGGGTTCCTTGCGAACACGTGGACTGTGACGAGGAGCTGGCAGCAGAAGCTGAAGGCAGGGGGAGGAGGACGGGGTTTGGAGGATCAACATTAAGTAGTGTTTGCTTCTTCACCGGACTTCTCTTGCTTTCTAGCAGGACGGCGTTGGGGTCAGGTGTGTTATCTGGGAGCGGGCTGGCAGGTGAGATGGTTCTGGGTTCGGCGCGTGAGCCCTTTAATCTGCTGCGATGAGGTTTGGACTCGGCGGGATTAGGAGCTTGCAGTGAAGGGGCACGATGGGGGGAACTCTCTGGATGATGGGGAGTCGACTTTGGTCTGCAGGGGTTTTGTTTCTGCCCCTGAAAGCAGAAGATCGGAGTCAGCTCTTTGGGTGTCTCAGGAACGGAGGGCCACTTGGTGGTGTAATCCCCCTGCTTCTCCACCAGGGGGCGCTTGTTCTGACGAAGTTGGCGGTACTCCTGCAGGCTGAGCGCCTTCGCTTTTTTACCCCTCTGCTGCCCAGCGTCGGCGTTGTCGTCTCTGTCGCGTGTGAGCGTTCCCGCTTCGTGTCCAACAGTTCGGTTTTCCTCCGATTCATCGAACGAAGCCACACGAACGGGACCGAAGCTCACCCTCTTCCTCTCTCTGGTCGACGGAGCTCTGCACGAGTTTCCGTTCAGCAGCGCGCTCTTCAGGCGTCGACCTTCACCTCCGCTCAGCCGGTCCTCCCGCCTCGCCTCCTTCGCRGGCGCCTCCTCGTCAGATACGACGTTTACTTCTTCGCCGCTCTCCTGCTCGGTGGGCCGTTCGTACCTCCACACCTCCTCCTGAGAAAAAAGCGACCGGTTTCTCCTCGATTCGTCCTCCTTCTCCACGTGCAGCTTCAGGCAGTACGTATGCATGAGGTTCACCAGGCTGACGATGGACGTCGAGCTGAAAACGTCAACTTTAGCCTCTGATTTATCATTCTTTTTGCAAAAYAAAATTTGATTTTGAAGACTTTTGTTTTCTAGTTTACACTCCTGGCAGTTTTCTCCATTAGTCTTCATTATTAGAGCTTTATCAAGTGGTTTGGTTTTTGACTGAAGCCTCTGCGTCGATGAAAGTTTCTAAAAAAAAAAAAAGGCAAAAAGATTTTTCTATAAACTGTAAGAAAGTGACGTCTGATCAGTTAAAGATGACAGCAGAACTTACGCTGTCGTCCCTGTGCGCCGCTCGTCGYAGGAACTCCGAGTCTGGCAGGACGTCGAAGGGGGAAAAAGCTTGATCTTCATCTTCCTCCACCCTGTCCAGCATCTCCGTCAGCGCAGACAGCAAGGTCTCGCTCTCCTCTTCCATCATGATCTTACTCTAGAGACAGAAAAGCAAAATTAAGATTTTATCTTTTAAGTGTACATCAATAAATGTTTATTTTGAACKCAAAAGAAGGGCCGATCATCACATAAGAACTATATCATTTAATAACCTCTGATGMAGCAGTAGAGTCTTCAAAAAGGGCCAAGATGGAGTGATCGACACTTTGTGTGTCCAAGTTGACTCCTTCGACATGGCTTCTGTTCAGGACCAACTGCAAATACACAAATATTAAACACGTCTAAATTAATTAAAGAGCTTGAAGTGCACCATCTCATTATTGATTCTTTGCTGGTAAATAAGAATTAAAAGAAGCTTTAATGGTATTAAATCTAGACCCAGTGTTCCTTGACAGGATGCATGGTCCAGTGACTTTCATGACAAAGTTTTTGGTGTTTTGAGGGCGTGTTTAAGTTTTTAACAGTCATCCTGAAACACTGAAGCGTGGTTCTGGTGTACTTTATTTCATAAAACAAACTTTTACTGAGACTACAGAAATCTGTGAAGAAGAGGGGCAGTGAGTAATTAAGGGTTTAATCAAGGTTTTAATTTGAGTACAAACAGGACTCATTCTTTAATCTTATCTAGGGGGATTTAAAGTATTTTCAGGTAAAAGTGCATTTAGACATTTTATAGAAACAAAATGATTAATGTGCTTCTTTGAAATAGAAGTTCAAACACTTAACGAGTGCTGTCTAACCAGAACATCCTGTTCTGAAGGAAACAAAACCCGTTTCCTTAATATCAATTTAAACATCTTAATGATTTAATTCAAAAGGTAATGACAAACTCCAACAATAACGCGGACATCAAACGGCCTCGTGCCTGTTCGGCTCAAACGTGAGGCTGATCGATCAGCTCAGCCATCTTCCTGATCAGTTTTTACTACGCCTCGGCTTGAGCCACGTGTCGCTGTCCGCACATGTGGCCTCGCGGACCGGCGAAATGCGGCCGACTGCATCGGCGAAAATCATCCCCGTTTGGATAACCTTAAAACAGATAAGCTGACGTGTGTAAACCGGTACCTCGTTGGAGGTGTTGTGGAGGAGAAAGTCGTTTTTGCCGGTGTTTAAATGACCGTCTTCCCCACTGAACCGAGCCGCCATCTTGCTTCTCCACATGGGCCGCAGGCTGCTGGCAGGCCGGATGAAGTCACGTGATCAGCGGCGGGAAACATTCCTGAAAAAAAAAAATCTGATCTGAGATCAGATCCGAACCTCCACGGGGAGCAGGATGACTCGAAGTTGTGTGATCACAGGTCAGTTCTAAGTACTCGACATGTTCCGTAAATATTCTGACTTGAAAGTTGAATTAAAGCTCAAATAAAAGTAGCAAAAGGCTAAGTAAAGGTAGCAAAATGGTAGCTATAAGGTMAAATTGACTAACCAGCTAATTAGCTAATTGCCAAAATAAACAAAACGACCAATATGGTAAAACTGACTAAATGCTAGCTAAAAAGAGCTAAAAGAAGCGAATTGGTAGCAAAAAAAATAGCTAAAAGTTGCAAAAGGCTAACTAGACTTTTAAAGGAGGAAAGGTCTGTCTAGAAAAGCAGCAAAGAGAACATTTTAATTTAGGTAATCTGTTTTTTAAATATAAACTATATGGTGTGACCAGTTTTAATGATATTCATATTTTATTTGCTTAAAACTAACATACAGTTTGTCATTATCTTCTGTGGAAATAAATTACACAATATTCATTGTTCATATTGTTTTTTTTTCTAAATAATATAGTTTTGAGATATTTGAATGAATTAGATAAATATAAAGGACTAAATTATTTAAAAGCAAATAGACAAACATGTAGTTCTCCTGTGTTCCACTAGATGGTGCTGTTTCACAACATTGGTTACATAGTTCCATGTTTTCCTTGTAAAGTTGTGAATGAGTTATCTACAGATAACTGCATCCCCAGTTTTAAGAAAACCAGTTTATTCAATGAGTCTAGTGGTTTAACACCGTCTGAACGTAGATAGTGTTACCGTTTGTTTTATCTACTGTTTTTTTCCTGCTTCTTGTGGAGGACAGTGACTGTCTGGCCTGTTATCTTGTGCATCCCACCAAAGAGTTGACCTTTGTGTTGAATGTCATGGCGGAGTCAACAGCTGCAGTAGATTAGCAGAGAGGGAAATACGCTCAGAGGCACACATTTTTTTATAAAACACCACGCATTAATTTTTATATGTTTAGTTTGATCTGCAGTGCCTCCTGGTGTGTATTTTTTAATTCCTTTTTACTGTGCGCTTTCCTCTGTTTAGCTGCTCTGTCCCTGCTGCACAACAAACCACCTTCATCTTTATCTTCCACCTCTCTTGGAGCACATTATTCTCTGAAACGGTGCCAAAACATCCTCCAGTCTCCAGCGGGTGAAGTGCTGCGAATGTGCAGAGGCATGCATAAGAGTCTTTGTTTGTGTGTGTGTGTGTGTTTGTGTGCGTGAACAGAGGGGGAGCACTGTGTAAGTGGGTCACCTAACTGCAGCATCCAGCGCTCAACAACCATGTCAGTACATGGCCTCGCACGCACAGRCACATTTAACCCACTCTGCTTCCACTCTGTCCCCATTTTACTACAGTTTTTTCGCAGGAAATGTAAAATTCTCCCACTCTGTGCCATTAGGCTGCAYGGAGCAGAGCGGCCAGGATTTACTCCTGGCCTGTGGGGAGGGAGTGAAACAAGATGAAGTGTTTGCTCACTCTTGACCTGCAGGACTCTGATGGTGCTCTTTTTTGCACGTCAGATTTATTTTTCTCTTTTTAGGAAGCCTGAGTTGTGAGGTTTCTTGCTTTCTTTAGGGTTTCCAGTCATCTTGGGTGCACTTCTTTTTCGGCATGCACTTTCTTGACCTTTCAAATATTGCGTAACAGTAATGCCGAGAAGCATGCTAAAAAAAACGTTCTGATCTTAACAACAGAGGACACAAACCGTTGACTCACAGACTGGTGAGATAAGGACTTCTGTAGCTTTTGTTCTTGTTTGAGTTTTCTTTTTTTTTTGTGCTTTCATAACAGAGAGGAGGAATGTCCTCCCACAAGGCTCAGAGAACATCTGTTAGTGAGAAATGAACGCCTGGAGACAGAGGGAGTGGAAGACAAAGACTTTACATTAGTGCAGGAAACAACAGGAGGCCGAGACAGAACAAGGGAAGAGTCCACGTCTCCTAGAACAGCAGAGGTGAGAGGCTACAGAGCGAGACTTACAGGTGTACATGTTCCTACACACACACACACACACACACACACACACACACACACACACA
>NW_013952468.1:141113-148258 GCF_001266775.1 Austrofundulus limnaeus
GTGTGTGTGTGTGTGTGTGTGTGTGTGTGTGTGTGTGTGTGTAAGCTCATCATGCTTGTGCTATCCTTTTTCTGCCACATTGCCATGGCGACAGTGCCCTCCCGGGGTAATGGGGACGAGCACGCCAGAGCTATTTATTCTATTTTTCTCATCCATCCATCCATCCATCCATCCATCCATCCATCCATCCATCCATCCATCCATCCATCCATGGCCCTCTCCCTTCATCTCCTTCCACCTCTCACTCACTCACTCCATCTTTGCCCTCTTCCTCCTGCGAACTCGCCGTCTCACTCCTCTCCCTCCTTCCTCGCTCTGATTGGCCTAACACTCTCCTCCTCAAAATGAGATAGTGTCTAATGAGACAGAGGGTGAGGAAGAGAGAGGAGGAGGGAGGGAGGGAGCGGGGGACAAAGAGCAAGTGCCTTTAAAAGAAAAAAAAAAGGAGGAAGGAGAAATATGTGGGGGAGGCGATCTACGCAGACTTTGTCTTCATCGTTTCATGCAAAAAGAGAAGTCGATGATGTAATTTTTTTTCTATAAGTCGTTTTATTTTCAGACGTTTTGCCTCGTGYCGTGAACTGTTGTGTGTTTAAGAGTTGAGGCGGTCGGTTGTTTCGAACATSTGTTGCTTCCAAACTTTTTAGGCGTTTCATTTCCTAAAGATAAAGCTCAGATCTTCTGACGTGAACAATTATTATCTTACCTGTTGTGGATGGCTTTTTTAGTTTGAAGAAAAGAGTTCATTTCTAAACTAAGCTAGTCTGAGACCAAAGATTACTTAATATCTGTAAAGTTGCTTTGGTGAGAGCTGCTTTTGTGGTGGTTTTGCTGACTCWGCGTGTTTAACAGTTTGATGGACAGATGGAGTACTTTTTGAGTTTGGTTAAAACTGCAAACAGCACAGTGAAATACACACATAACGGCAAAAAAATCAGATGCTGATGCTGTTTAACRTAGTTTTTTTCATTTGTGAGTCATCACATCGAAACGAGGATTAAGTCTAAAAGTTGTATGTGGAGAAATAGRCAGATATAGTGCTTCGATTAAAACGCTTGCAAAAATGATATTTTGTCAAAATATTACAAAGAAATGTGTTATCAATGTAGCATTTTAATGAACTGTCAGAAATATTATCCTAAAAATTTTTGAAGCACTTTTTTGAGCATTAGCAACCAGAAACTTGATTTTGAGCAAAAACGCCTTAAAATGTTGAGATTTCCCCTGTGAGCTAGCAATGCTTTTATTTCTTTCCAGCTGGGAAATCTCAATATTCAAATACTATTTGAGGTTTATTTTTTTCAAATGACATAAAAAATCCTCTGTAAAATTACATAAAATTAGGATTTAGACTAAATAAATATGTATTATTTTAACCAACAAGACAAATTAAATAATATCTCTGGATCTACTAATGATATCAGGATGATCTAAGTATCAAAATGTAGCTTTTAAAGCAGGAATCTGAAAATATGATTAGGTCATTTTGATCAAATTTGACTTAATCCTCATTTCGATGTGATGGGTCACWTTTAATTCTATTTTACAGATGTACTGCTCTGTTGGGGGRCGTTCAGCTGCAGGACAGGTGCGTGGATTGGGGGGGCGTTAAAGTCTGAAWCTGTGAAGCTCCTCTCAGACAAAGTGTGCACAGAGATAATTGTCGGATCAATAGCGACATCAGTCAGCGCCCTTTAACTGAAGAGTTGTGATTTTTAACGGGCCTGCAGCAAAGTCTGAGGCTTGCTTCGCGCAGAACTTGAGCCCRGGAGGGAAAGACGAACGAGCGAAGATAGGAGGGAGATGAAGGTGGGAGCGGGAGAAGGAGTAATACGGGAGGAGAAGGGGAGGGCGGGAGAGATAAATGACTGAGGAGACGGCGCAATGAGTGAAGTGAGAGAGTGTGACACACTGCAGACGGGAAGACTAACGGAGCGAGAGCAGAGGGGTGAGGAGGAGGAGGGACGTCAGACTCCCTCCCTCTTTTTCCTCACCCTCTCTCCTCCCTCTGCCTTCCYCGCTGGGTAGCAGACCTTCGCTGGATGGTAACAAGCCCCTCAGATGGCTGCAGCACACACACGTAAACCCAGGTTTCCTGAGGATCATTTCATGCCTGCTCTTCTGTACGCGTGCGTGCGTGYGTGTGTGTGGTGAAAAACAGCCGATTCATATAAAAAAGGAAGAACAAACCCACACTACTTGGTTGTTATTCTCTAAAATCTGTCTCTCAGGTCACTTTGACAGTCTACTCTCTTCATCCCCTGTTTACTGTGACACGCGCACACACACACACACACACACACACACACACGCTGCCTTCCTCTTCCTCTTTCTCCCTCTCTCCTCCCACCTGAGCTGTAATTTGCAGGGCTGATGAGGGTGAGGGCAGAGCAGATTTCTTCTCACTCTGACACCAGAGGCGGCTCACAGTTTACAGCTACAACTGAGAGGATCTCGTCCTCCCTCCGTGCGTGTGTGTGTGCTCTTTTTAACCTCTTCTTCCCCTCTTTTGTCACTCCCTCCCCACCTCCCTCCCCAGCTCCTCTCTCCGTGCTCCCTGTCGGTGTATCAGTGCGTGTGAAGTGTGGGGATAACAGACGCTCATGTGAGCAGCCTCRGCGGCAGCAGCTCTGACTGGTGAGGAAGAGGAGCGAGGACAGGAGAGGAGAGGCGGGGATAACGGAGCCACCACCACCATCATTCTGATCGGATTCACACCAGACATGTGAGAAGATGTCCGTGGGCGGCTGCGCGTGTCCCGGTGAGTAGCTGCTGCTGTGGTGATGGTTGCTGTTAACAACAACCAGTCACCCACTTTTTTCCTGTTGCTGTTGTTGTATTTCGGTGAGTGAGAGCAGCCGCTGCCGCTGCTGCTGTGGCGTGACTGGAGCAGTGAGCTGAAGGGGGGGAAACGGTGCCCCAGGGCCGTGGGGTTGTGTTTTGCAAAGGCTCATGGGAGGTTGACCTCTGTGATGTGCTGAGAGGATGAAGAGAAAACAAGAACAGGCGGATCAACATGTTGTCTGCGTTCAGCTGGACCAGCGTTTCCCAYGCCTGTTTCCTGGGGTTTTAGATGTTAGCCCGCTTTAACACACCTGGTTTACATCGACATGTCAGGCTGAGGTGAACCAGGTGCGTTGGAGCGTCTGAACCAGGACTGGGAAACACTGAGCTGCACAACAAAGGAGGCGTTTTCAATTGGAAACACATAAAAAAGATTTGTGTTGCTCAGAAACCTGAACATTGTGTTGTTGCTGCGGTGCGCTTTTACAACCTTTTCCTTTTTCTTCATCTGTGTTTTAAAGTAAAGATGCTGATTCAGCAGACTGTAGTTTTTTATCATACGTTTTTATTTTAATAATTCTGTGTAAATTGGACTATTTCAGCCGCTCATATTGAAACATTCAGTCTATTCAGGAAATGAAGCCTTTTGCTACTTGTAGCTTTTAGTTAACCTTTTATCACTTTAAATTTTGAGCTGTACTTCTGCTGCTTTTAGCTACATTTTTGCTATTTTAGCTATGCTTTTTCTGCTTTTAGATAGCCTTTGGATAATGTTCTCTTTTGAGCTAACTTTTTGCAACTTGTATCTTTTTTACTTTTAGCTTTTGGCTAGGCTGTGGTTACTTGTAATTTTTACTTAATTCTACTGTTTTGGTATTTTAACTAAAATTTTTCTGCCTTTAGCATTTGGATCATATTCTCATCTGAGCTGACATTTTGCTTTGACTGACCCTTGCTACTTTTACCTTTTTATTTAACCTTTTATCACTTTTAGCTTTGAGCTAATCTTCTGCTGCTTTTAGCTACATTTTAGCTACACTTTTTCTGCTTTTAGATAGCCTTTGGATAATGTTCTCTTTCAAACTAATTTTACTTTTAGCTTTTGGCTAACCTTTGATTACTTGCAGCTTTTACTTAACATTCTATTGTTTTGCTATTTTAGCTAACATTTTTCTGCCTTTTAGATTACATTTGGATCATATTCTCATTTGAGCTGACCTTTTTCTATTTTTAGCCTTAGCTAACATTTTGCTTTGACTTAGCCTTTTACTACTTTTAGCCTTAGCTAACATTTTGATGCCTTGACTTTTGCTACTTTTAGCTAAGATTTGCTACTTTTAGCTTCTTTTACCAATCAGTTTCTGCTTCTTTGACAGATCTCAGTATCCCACTGTTTTTTTCTTCTTTTTGTTCTTGTTTTTCCTTCGGCTTCTTTGTGAGTTTTGACTGACGGCTCAGTTTGTCAGCAAAGTCATCATAAATTTTCTATGCTCATTTATCAGGAGTAAATTCTGACCGCTCGCTTGTGTGGCGGTGTGGGAGGGAAGAGGATGAAAGTGTGACATTTACAGGGCAAAGCTCACTGATGTGGATCAAATGCTTGTATGATTGATTGAGCACCTTTACCCTAGTGCTGTGCCAAACGATTATTTTCTAATCGATTAATCTAGCTATTATTTTTTCGATTAATCGATTATTCTAACAACAGATCTATAAGTTATTCTGATGTGAGTGCACTGGAAATTTAAAATGTTTTCATCAAATTAACAAGAACAGTTCTTTAATATTGTAATATTTTCTGTAATTGTAATATTTTTCATGAAAAACTCACCACTCTTATGCCAATACGGTCGCAATGGTGCTTTTAGGTACCGAAATGGAATTGCATGAACATTCACCTGGTGGTTATGTAATACAGCGAATCGATAATAAAAAATCTGCATCGACAAATTTACATAATCGACGTCATCGATTATTTCAACTAATCGGTGCAGCCCTACTTGTGACRTCCACGGCCTRCCCCAGTTACCACTACTGTGCATGTGTGTCAATGACAGAAAGGCAGATGTGGCAGTGGAAGGTGTCAAAGCAGTTTGGAGATAAAAACAAAGTAAAGAACAAAAAAAAATTGATTATTAAATTAGTCATCGATTATTTTAATAATCGATTAGTTGTCGATTAATCGATTAATTGGTGCAGCCCTACTTTACCCACTGAAGAGATAATAATGAATSTTTGATGCTTCACACGGAAAACAGCTGAAGTTGAAGATGCACAAACCGAAGCATTTTACCTGCTGCACTGCAGGTCAAAGTTTAAAACACAGATCTTGCACATTTTATTGGTGCTTAAGGTGAATCTTGGAGAGGACTCTCAGCTACTACCAACCCAAGTTTTAACTCTGTATCTGTAAAACCGATCGAGTTAGAGTCATTTTTGTTTGACGAGGTTGATTAGCTGTGGCGGCCATCTTGAATCGAAATGTTTATCCACTGTTGATGTGCAACAGACACACTATTACAAAATATTTTATTTTAATGTTTTATTATTTGTATGGCAATTACTTTTAGCAAGTGTTACTTTAGGAGAATAAAATATCTACCATTTTTGGTTTTATTTTTACAAAACTGTAACATAACAACCCTGCATTGTGTTGCTGCCACAAGGTTTGGGGGCTAAAGCAAAAATASCAACCTGGACGGAGCAGTTTCTGTTAAACTGGGAAGACGTCTAAAAAACAATAATAATAGTTGTGTTTGGGTGTAGGATTCCTGACAGGAAACAAGAAAATCCCTGATATTTATTTGTCTTTAATCAGACTGAGGAGTAAAGGAAGAAGAGGAGGGAAGGTCTTGAAATAAACCCGTGTGCTGCTGAAGCCTTGAGGCAAGTCTATTATTAAGTGTTRCAGCCATTTATGTAGCACCCTTTATAGGAGGTGTAGGACATGAAATATAATCCTGAAGCTGAAAATGTATTCATAAGCATGATAAATGTACTCAGGAGCTGCAGCTGAGTAATATTTAGCAGCATGAAGGAGGAAGTAAGTAGTATAACGGTGTGTGTGTGTGTGTGAGATTTGCTGTGAGTTCAGGGTGCTGTTTGGCCTCCTTTCCATCCTTCAATCCTCCAGAGCCACAGTGACCACGGTGGTCAACCCGAGAACAGCCGGGATGTGGATAAAGAAATCCAGCTAACCGCTCGTCTGAGATCATGTTTCTCCTGCTGCAAGTCTAGACTTCAGCCATCAGAGAGATGCAGCTGGATTTGARGGTTTTTAGGGCTGACTGAATATTTATAAGTTGGAAAAAAAATGGAGAAAAAAAGTAAAAACAAATCTGAAAAAAGGCTGTGCTGTGTTGAACCAGTGTGTTTTCACTAAAGTTAAAATTTACTTTTGGAACAGGAGGAACTTGTTCCAAATTAACACTGCTTTCTGTTTGATCTGAGATCAAGGCTGTGGGAACAAGGGGTGCAAGGGTGCTGCAGCGCACCCCCTGGTGAATGACAGAAGACACATATAACCAAATAAAGGATAAAAAGTGATCTGTGCAATGTTATTAAAAATTAAGAAATAAACAAAATCCCTGCAACATTTTTCTTTTATCAATTATCCATCCATCCATCCATCCATCTGTCCACCCATCCATCTGATTCTGTAATATTTGTTTATCTGCACAGACTATGGCCAGCCTAATGAAGGTCAGTCACGTGACTACGCTTTTACAGTCTTTTTGACAGGATCAGTCGAGTGTTTTGTTTACATTGAGTGCGTACCCACCTTTCAGAATTGCGTATCTGAAAAAATACTGGGGTAAACTCTTCCTTAAAGGTACTTATTGCAAACTATGAAATCAAACTTCCATTTTTATCCAGTTTTCCTTTCTGGTCRTGAAAAGGAAAACTGTATCAAATGGTGCAGTTTGCAGGAGCAAACTAAGAATCGGGGCTCTCCATTTTTTGTYGGTACTGTGATCAAACCAAACCAAAACACATTCTCCAGACAACAGAAAACGGTTTGTCTGAAACACAAAATGGCACGGGGACACGTCGCGCATCGGTGACGCTGCAGTGGTTTTCGTGTGTCTCTGTGTGTTTTTGATTTCTGTGCAGTGCCCCGTGCTACGAAGGCAAATGCTGCCACCTCAGCCGTTAAACAAGCCTGCACAACACAGGCGGGAGCATTTGTTTAGAACGGGGCCTGAGCTATCCTGCGGTCAGATTGCATACTTAATCAACGTGGTCATGGAAATTTCCGAAAAAAGAAGTATGACTGCACTGTTGTGAGCTCCACTTTTTGCTCTCTTTGCTTCTCTTCTGTTTTCCTCCAGAGTTGTTTTCAGTTTGGGTGGGGGTGGGGG
>NW_013952468.1:154432-156673 GCF_001266775.1 Austrofundulus limnaeus
GGGTTGTGCCCTCTCATGCAGAGAGTCACATGGTGTCTCTGATTGGAGGAAAATGAGTAAAGACTGCAGCTCTGGCTGAAATGGCAACAGAGAAAAATGCACAAAGGCTGAGCTGTTYAAAAAAGGGTTGCACAACAAGAGAGCCTGAAGAGGAGGAGGAGGGTGTGACAGAGGGGAGGGAGAGATTAGGAGAGGAAGAGGAGAAAGAGGGAGGCGGAAAGGAGGAGAGGAAAGGTGATGGGGGGAGAAAGGCAGAGAGAGAGAGAGAGAGAGAGAGAAAAAAGAGGCAAGTGGGAGATGAGCACCGTATGAGCGGGAGGGAGTCAGTGAGGGTGAGACAGGGAGTGAGGAAGAGATCAGACTGTGTTTCTGTGTTTTCTGCAAGGCTGAGCGCTGACGTGATTGGCTGAAGGGTGGGGGGGGCAGACCTGACTCTGAGATCAGAGACAGACAAAATGGCTCCCAGAAAACAGAGAACGCAGCATCAGGGCTCTGTCATCTCCACTCATACATCTGTCAGCTGACGCCGTCACACACTCACATCTGTCACACACACACATCTGTCACACACACGGCCTGCGCCAAAACTGGGCTGGTCCAGGTTATAATCCTGAAGTTCCAGCTCCAGCTATTCTTTTATTTATTTATTTGTTTGTAAATAAATCCGATGTAAGACGTGTTAAAACCAAACTGACTGACAGCTGACCTGTTTTTTTCTTCTTCTTGGGTTTAAATCCTTCCTCTGGGTCGTTTTGACGTGTGACGCACTTGACCCTGAACTTGCCTTGTTGCAGAGCGTCTGTGTTCGCCTGCCAGAGAAAATCCTGAAGAGGGGAATTCACCCAGTGAGAAAACACTGTAGGACGAGATGAAAACAAACACACAGGCACACTGCAGCCACAGGAGGGTGCTGCTGGCAAAGGACAGTGAGGGGCTTGGGGTCAGTTTTGAGTTTTTCCTCCCAYGTTTCCAGACTGTCATTCAGAGGATGTGTCTTAATAAAACATAATTATTTACATATTGTTTTATCTGTGATGCTGTTTTGCATTATCACTCTTTAACGCAATAGTTGTTGTGTAAAATGTACAATTATGAGCTTTTCAAGGGGAAAATGTCGACCATTAGTGATGAAGATTTGTTTGATTAGGGCAGAGGTCCTCAAACTTTTTGGGTCTAGGGACCCCTTACAATGGTGAAAAAATTCCAGGGACCCCCTCATAAACCCCATGTTGTTAATTCAAAATATTTTGTTATTTCAACCCCTAAATGCCATGGTAATATTATTTTTTGTTTGTTTTAGTATGTTTGTTTTACTAGTGAATTATCCCCCCTATGCATTTTTTAAAATAAAACCAAATTAACAATTTATTTAAATGTTTTGAGAACCCCCTAAGACACCGCTCATGGACTGTGGGGGTCCTGGGACCCCAGTTTTAGAACATCTGGATTAGGAAACTTAAGTGTTACCAAATCATATAAAAATATCCATCAAACACATAAATCCCACGTTTAGTATTCTATGTACTTTTTGCTTGTGTTTTCACAATAATGCCATTTTAAAAAATACTTCTTGTATTTAAACTCATTCAGAGCAAATATTTTATTAAACATTTTATACCCTAGAATTAAAAGAGCTAAAATCTTTAAGTGTCTGAAATATTTTGAGCTGATCACGTTGTCTTGTACTTTATAAAATATAAATATCAAATAAAAAACTTTGAGAGGGTGAAGCTGAAGTGAAGGTTTTGAGTTAATATGTTCTCCAAATAACACATCTTAAAGTTGCTCTATTAAAGCTCTTTCATCCAAGAAGTAGACGCTTGTTTTATTGGATTTTTAGGATTTTAATCAAAGATAAATCCAACAAACAATGTAATGAATACAATTTTCTAAAACAGGAGGGGTTCTATTTCTGTTCCTGTTTGTGAAAAAAAAAMCACAATTAATCCCGGGGAAAAAAAAAACAATTGTGAACAGACGCCGGCTGCAGGATCAGTTCAGTCGGGGCTCCAGCTGCAGACGAGAGGCTGTCCTCAGATCAGCGTTAGAGCCGGCGCCGAGGGGAGGGTGACGAGGACGGTTGTTATCAGAACTCTGGCAGATGCCCGTGCCGTTCGGCTTCCTGTTGACGACTAAGTGGAAGTGGCATCCTGCACGCATTTGCACATGAGAATACAGGAGCGTGCAACACATTGACACTCAGGGACACTTGCACAGACTTACACAAATACAGTAGGCATC
>NW_013952468.1:157731-173668 GCF_001266775.1 Austrofundulus limnaeus
ACGGGTCGGCCCGAGCGTCTCTGCCACGGGTCGGCCCGAGCGTCTCTGCCACGGGTCGGCCCGAGCGTCTCTGCCACGGGTCGGCCCGAGCGTCTCTGCCACGGGTCGGCCCGAGCGTCTCTGCCACTGGTCGGCCCGAGCGTCTCTGCCACGGGTCAGCCCGAGCATCTCTGCCACGGGTCAGCCCGAGTGTCTCTGCCACGGGTCGGCCTGAGCATCACGGGTCGGCCCGAGCATCACGGGTCGGCCCGGGCGTCTCTGCCACGGGTCGGCCTGAGCATCAAGGGTCGGCCTGAGCATCACGGGTCGGCCCGAGCATCACGGGTCGGCCCGGGCGTCTCTGCCACGGGTCGGCCTGAGCATCAAGGGTCGGCCTGAGCATCACGGGTCGGCCCGAGCATCACGGGTCGGCCTGAGCATCACGGGTCGGCCCGGGCGTCTCTGCCACGGGTCGGCCCAAGAGCAGATTATCCTCTCTGCATGTCTGCATCATATTCTTCAGTTTTCACACATGGGTTTGAAGAGAGAACCACATTTCAGTTTCTGTCTTGTTTATCATTAAAGATATAAAACTTTGAGGTTTGCAGACCTTAGACTGAAAATATCCCAAAAATATGTATTTATTTGTAGAAAAATAGTAAATGAAACAGAACAAAACAATATTTCTGTCATGATTATCTCAAAGAAATTCAAATATTGTGGCATCTCATATCTACTTCTTTATATTAACTTTAGTATTTTATTTGTATTTATTTTTCTCTTTTAGATAATTAGTATTAAATGTTTACCTGTTTTTTTACTTTTTCTGAAAATAGCACACTATGCAAAAATGTAACTTGTAAAGTCCTGCAATTACATAAAATATAAATGTATCATTCTCTGCAAAAGTTTTATATCGTCCATTTTTTACATTTACCTTCCAAGCACCAAATCTTGTAATTTTTTTAAAACAGTATTTTTAGGTCTGCTATTTCACTCATTTTCTGTCCCATTTTTATACCCGGCTGGCTCAAAACTTTTGCACAGTACTGTAAAACATCAACATTTTCCTAAATTACAACAACATACTGAAATGATGCTTGAAATTGACCCAAAGCAAAACACATAAATTACATTACATCATTAAAAAACAAGATATTCTCATCATTGTATGGAGTTTTTTTTTATTTAAATACTTTTTAACTTTAAAGTATTTTTCTACATTTACAAATACTCAGCCATAGACAGCTGGACACCAACATCTGTGTGTGTCAGCTGCTGGAATGTGATTGGCTGAAATGCCTGTCAATTCACAGCAAACCCAGACTGCTCCTCGACCCTCCTGCTGTCCTTGGGTCATGACCCACAAGGACTGGTGTCTCTCTTTTTAATGGTACAGTTGCATGAGAACCTCAGCAGAAAGAGTCCCAGGGGACGATTGGTTGTTAGAAAGTAATTTTTAGGAAGGGGAACGAAGAATTGCTTTGAAAATCAAAAACAAGTCTTGTGAAGTAAAAATATATGTAATTTGTTATTCAAAAAAACTTTTGGTTCATAATATTTTCAATATCTTGGCTGCACCAAACTTTGATCCACCGTGTAATATCATTAAAATAGTGTTCGACTATAGCTTCACTTATCTACTATTATTCATAAATATGAGTCTAGACTTCAGTATTTTTAAAGAAATGTTGAGTTACCTCGACAGAAAACAGAACTAAAATGTTTTAAAATCCAAAGAAGAGTTTTAGAATGTCCCTCAGTGTCAAATATTTAGCCAAATATAATTTTAATAGAGTTAAAAAGTGAGCTGATTTTAGTTTTGTTTTTCAGGCAATATGTTATAGAGAAAGTACAAAGAGAAATGTGAAAACTCTGCATGCAGAGCACAAGCCATACTTGTTCTTTTTATACTGTATCTCAACTTTGGCCATATGGCTGAGATGTCGCTGGCTGTGATCTGAATATCTGATTATAATTTGAGGCGATTTAAGCAGATTTAGAGGCCTGTGGGATTCTCCTTTTGGCTTAGCGTGGTTGTGTGTGTGTGTGTGTGTGTGTGTGTGTGTGTGTATATATTGTGTGCATCCAGAGAGGAAAAAAAGAAAGCCAGAAGGATAGCCAATGTAAACGCATTTGCTTGTCCACCTAAGAGGCGCTTCAGTATACAAGCTATAAAGCACAATTAATTTCAAACTGCCTCAGTCTGATGTCGTCTGTGGAAGTTTAGTGGGCCTTAATCTTCTTTTAAATGATCAGATTGCTGTATCAGCTGCACACTGAATGAGCCCACTGCGTATTAAATACACGACCTGGGTCCATGTTGTCCCAGTTCGGCTGTTTGCAGCAAGTTGATGTGCACTAATTAGGCAAACATGGAAACCACTTTGCAGTCAACCTAATTTTTGTTTCCACGCAAATTTCCAGTCGGCTGCATTAGGCCAATTCTCATCTGTGTCAGTTATGAGATGGGATGCAGGGAGGAGGTAAAGGGGGAAAAATGCTTACCAGACAACCTTTATGTGCAGTTGTGCATTAGAGGAGGAGGAGGAGGAGGAGGAGAGGGGGAAGAGGAAGAGGGCGGCTGGCTGTGCTGGGCAGAGGAGAGAGGAGCAAATGCAGACGGAAAGGAGGAGGAGGAGGAGGGCCTACAGCTATTGTTCATGTCCTCCCTTGAACAAAGGGCTCATCGGGGTCCGTATGTAAACCCACAGCAGGCTTCAGCCCACTAACAAGGCCTCATGCGGGACAAAACATAAACCAGCGACTCCCGCAAATTTAGGCTCCCTTATTTCGCTGCAGTCTCGCGGTTCGAGGAGCTTTCTTTATCGATCCTGTCGGAAAGGACGTATTGTGTGTGGGTACGTCGCGTCCAGCGGGCCTATCCGTTTTTACGCACGGAGCGTACACACGGTCTATCATCACGGATCTGTAAACACCGATTTTCTGATTGGACTTCTCTTCAGGTAAAAAAGGGTCGCGTTTTTTTCCTCCCACCCCCACAAACACAAACTTTTGGACTGTAAAGTTCAGCTTAGAAAGCGACTGGACGTGTTTTGCGAGCATTGGTGTTTGTAATTACCGTCTCTTTGTTGGGGTTTCTCTTTGGAAAGGAATTTAACGCTAAGGCATTAGCGTAAATGCTAAGAGCTAACTGGTTTTCTAGCGATAAAGGCCTACAGCGGTAGCTATATCTCTTATGTTTTTCTTTTATTTTTAGTTCATTAYATATTTACATGAATGTATTGGCTATTTGAAATGATTAATAGTTCGTTTTGTTTAAAAAGGTAAACCGCTTTCCGTAATCTTGTAGTTTTAGCCTAGCTTGTAGCTAAGTGTGTTAGCTGCCTTTCTAATTGCCTTTGTAGCCGGTCGGCTACAGAGAAAATGTTTTGGGTAATAAAGTTGTAACAACCCTTGCAGGTGTAGAAACTGGATTTCTAAGTGATGCATAATAAGTAATATGCATGTCTTTAGGCTCTTAAGCTATGTTTAGTTTAGCTGGTGACATTTGTGGATACTTTATCCTGGTAACCATAATAGTGGGAGTCTTGGTTGGCAAATATTATAAACACGATAATTATCAAGTTATTTCAGTTACTGAAATCCCCAGTACTTAAATGGTGTTACAACAACATGATATATCAACAGAAAACAGAAGTATTATGAAATAAATGAAGAGTAAAGTAAGTTGTGAGTTATTTGTGTAGTAGAACAGATTGTATTTGATTTATAGTGTTGCTTTTGTGTAGAACTGCATTATATTCAGGTGAAGTGTGAAGTGGCAAGAAATTTACACGGGCTAATCCAGAGATACAACATGAATTGTTTGTGTGAATAAAGCAGTTTGTGTTATTTACACAAAAGAGTGACGTTGCACTTGCAGAAACATGCAGGGTAGATAATTGTTTATGAGAGGAATGAGCTGCGGGAGGACGAACACCACTGTGTTGTGTGTTTTATGTAGTACTCTGAAAAAGCCCATGTCTTGTCAGTGAAGTGTCTGAGGAGATTTTTGTCTCTTTTTTGATTTGGTCCAGGAAAAGCACACATTTTGTATGGAAGCCAGCAGGACACTGACTCTCAGGTCACTTGATTGTTCATCCTAGAGTCTGATGATCAAACAATCCAGATTGTTGTAAAGGTGCACTGGACAGTCTGACAGCTGAGTAGCTTAGTTATTTACACATAAGCTTGTAATGTTGTGTGTCAATTGAAGACCGAGCGCTTGAAATCCTTAATGCTTTAGGCAATAATTCTACTTTTGCCATAAGTCTTGTACTAAAGTTTGACCGCTACCCAAGCCAGTAGGATATGAACATGTACAAAATGTATATAATGTGTTGTTTGCTTGTAAGGGAGAGAGGAACACAATTCCCAGCTGAGGAAGTGGAATCCAACTGATGTGATTGTGATTGACTGTCATTAACCGCTAACAGGGGAGGAGAGGAGCTAATGGAGCTCTCAACAACTAATGGACACATAAGCATTGATTATTTATTTATTTATCAATCTTCTGGGTGCTGCATTCAGCCTATAGCATAGTGTTACAATCTAAACAGCTGCTCAAAAGGAAAACAAGACTTTGGATGGTTCTGTGTTGCGCTGCATTTCTTTCTGCAGAAAAGATGAGAATCTTGTTATAAAGGTCTGTATTCTTCTTGTTTGTTTACCTTTTGGTCTGTAAGTTTCATTAGAAGCTGTGTAGTGTCTGAAATACCATCAGGGATAACTTGGAGCTGGTGTGCAATTCTGTTTGTTTTAGTCTGGCTGTTGCTGCTGCTTAAATACGACTTTAAAAAGTAGAAATAAACCAAAGTGATTAGGTTTAAAAACTCCAACCTGGTGTGTGTCTGTGACCTTTTAAAGTAAATCAGAAATAATTTTGTCTAACAAAAATGCACCTCTTGATGGCTGTTTTCTGCCTTTTTTTTGCAATAACAAGACAGAGGGACATTGAGGAGGCAGGGCTTCACCATGGTGACAGCGAGGTCGTGACCTGTAGGCCACCATGCCTGGATGGTCTTATTGCAGAGTTGGGCATTTAGAGTAAAATAGTGATTGGAGCCGTTTCTTAGTGAGAGACACTGGTTTTATGAGCATACTTGTAGCGTCCATATGGTCTGCTGGTATTTGATATTTACTTACTTTTTTCTGGAGGGAAGACGGGGCAGCTGTCTCTGTCCTGAAGTCTTTATGTCACAATTTATGTTTCTGATATGATCTGGAAGCACTGACTTCTCTGACACATTTTTTGTTTCTTCTTTGGTCACTTGTACAAGTTTTCTGTTTTATATTTTTCATGTCTATTTATCTTTTTATTACCACCCCAGCTGGATTCAACGTGTACTGAAAGCTTTGCTGTCAGTAACTTGGCTATGYTCTTAAGTACGATGCATTGCTCATGAAGAGTTTCATTTGAGTAGCCATATACTCAAGTCATGTTCTTATTTCTTCCAGGCTGTTCCTCCAAATCCTTCAAGCTGTACTCCCCCAAGGAGCCCCCCAACGGTAGCACTTTCCCCCCTTTCCACCCCGGCACCATGCTGGACAGAGACGTGGGGTGAGTTGGAGTCCTTATTTACTTATTGCATCTTTTTTTGCTGTTTGYGGCATTATAGTCTGTGTTATGTTTGTTAAAAAAACCTAATGTGTTTGGTTTCTAAGTTAATTTGAAACATTTACTAGTAATGTAGCTGGTTGTCTAWTCAGTAAACAAGTGTAGCCTATAAAATGTGTTTAACTGAGCTATATTTAGGATTTAAAGTAAACAGTCAGGGATTTTCTTGTACTCATTCAGAATTAATCAAATTTATCATGAGGCTGATTAAGTTTTACAAACTGTATATCTAATTTCCGCTTTATTATTCACTAAAAAGACCTATTAGAGTGAATAATTCATGCCAGTGTGACTTTTTTTCTCTTTTTTTAGAAGAGTAATAATCTCTCCATTACGCGCAGTGAAATCCAGATAGGGTCATAGAAGTGATGAAGACATTTTCTCTGTTTTTAATAAAAAAGAGCTCCACACTCATAGGTTACTGTAACATTTGTCAGCAAATGGTGCTAAATTAAAAAAATGTGTTCTAAAGAATCTTTTAACATATTAGACATTCCTGTTTATCTGTTAATCTAATTTTTATCTATGATAAAGACTTAGTTTAGTAGCTGTTTTAGTGCACTGTAGTGTTATTTTACCGCCAGCTAGTATCTGTTGTGCTCCACTAAAGTGGAACTGATTGTCTGGTTGAATGAGGAGAATTTGTTTTGCTGATGTTGACGAGCACAATGAAGGTTATATTCTGAACGAATGTGTTCTCTGCTTCAGAGCTTTTTTTTAGTTGAATTAGCTGCAACTGCTAAACATTCATGTCAAAATATTGGTTACACTCTCCTTTTATGATTAATTCTTTACTGTGTTTGACTTGTCCTGGGTTGTAAAGACTCAMCACCTTTCTGAGAAGTGACAACTAAAGCTGAAAGTAATAATGCCTGTTTCGTGTGCTTTCTAGTCCCACTCCGATGTACCCACCCTCATATCTGGACCAAGGAATAGGGTAAGGCTGCATATGCCATAGCAAGTTTATACTTTTGAAATTAGACATTTTTAACCATTAATTTCTCCTTTTTTATGTTTAAATTCAGGAGGCACACGCCATATGGCAACCAGACAGACTACAGAATATTTGAGCTCAACAAACGGCTACAGAGTTGGACGGAGGTCAGTAAGCACAGGCATACAGTCCTGTAAACGGGACACAAAAACAATCCAATGTTCATAATTTTGGTTGTTTTCTTCTCGTCAACACAGGAGTGTGACAACATCTGGTGGGATGCATTTACTACAGAGTTCTTCGAAGACGATGCTATGTTGACCATTACGTTCTGTCTGGAAGATGGACCCAAACGTTACAGTAAGAACCAAGTCTCATTAGTTACAAGTCAACTTAGTTTGATCTCACTAAAGAGTCTCTACCACTCATGGTAAGGAATAGAACTTCACATCGTTGTCCTTTACTTGCTGCTGGACCTGATGTTTTCTATTCATGCTTTACTAAAGACGCCTGCCAAAACATACACAGTAAAGCACTTTATTATGTCCTAACAAGTTCAATCAAATCAAGCAGACTTTTGGATTCTTGAAAACTGAAAGATGTACAGTTCCAACCTTTGAAATTGTTAAATTCATATTTGAATCAAGCTATTTCTTTAGTGCTGGTTTGTTTAATCACCTCGTACGATTGCTGGCAGGGATGAAGGAGGCAAAATTGTAACTTTATGTTTCTTTTTGTCACCTCAGCAATTGGCCGAACGCTAATCCCGAGGTACTTCCGGAGTATATTTGAGGGCGGTGCCACTGAGCTCTACTATGTGCTGAAACATCCCAAGGAATCTTTTCACAACAATTTTGTCTCCCTTGACTGTGATCAGTGCACCATGGTCACCCAAAATGGAAAGCCAATGTTCACACAGGTGTGTTGATGTCTTTTGTATATATAAAAATAATAACTAAATAAATTTAAAAAAAAAAGGAATATTTGACTTGACATTAGTTTAAGAAAATGAGGGTCACTACCTGTAACTAACTTTGGCCACCTGTTTAAAGAGTTTATMATTTACTGGCTGCGTACTGATTCATTCCTCTGAACCTCCGTAGGTGTGTGTAGAAGGACGTTTGTACTTGGAGTTCATGTTTGACGACATGATGCGGATAAAGACGTGGCACTTCAGCATCAGACAACACCGTGAGCTCATCCCGCGCAGTATACTGGCCATGCACGTGAGTCACTACTTAGGAAGCGGGCCTTTGCATAGATACAAATGTGTGTTTGTTTGTTTTTTTTAAACATTAATTCTGTTCATGTTTCAGGCCCAAGACCCACAGATGCTGGACCAGCTGTCCAAAAACATAACAAGATGTGGCCTGTCAAACTCCACCCTCAACTACCTCCGAGTAAGTGGAGCTCACATGCAACATTTCAAAAAGATTTGTTTTTCTGTTGTCGACTTTCTCACTCAAAAGGCAACAAACTCAAAACAGAACAGTTCTTAATAATTATGAACACATTAGGGACTGATAAAGGTGGTGTTTACTGTTGTTGCCYGTCTCAAAATTGATCAAAATAGATTTTTGTGGATTTTTTTTTCCAATTGTGGACAATGTTTAGTTGGGTTTTTGACTTTTTCTTCTTTAGAAACTGTTGTCACATAACTTATTTCTRTGTGGAGCATCACTGGATGTTTTTGTCAATGTCACATAGTGTTTAGGAGGACTGACTAAAATGCTTTAACAYGTAGTTGAGATTGATTATTTTGTAAAAATTGGTATTTACACTTAAAAAAGCATACAAAATAAAATAAAAATATTTTTAAACGGGAATTTTTCCCCCCACTGTCATCAAACTTTTCTTGCACGTTAAGAGACATTAGACCACATAACAGGATCTTAGCTTACTACAAAAGTTAGAGTTAAAAAAAACATTTTCTGGCTGTGGTTTGATTTTACTTCAGAATTTTCTAAGCTAACCYCAAATATTTATTTCCATGTTTATGATTATACTGTATATTATACTGCATATCAGCCTTCACTCTATTATGTATCAGCTTATGTTTTGGCATTTCTCAGTACAATATCATATTAAAGGTATTTCAGCAGCATTTTCATTTACAGTTTATCTGGTGACTGTTAAAACTAYTAATAGAAACTAGGGGTGCACCGATTCCAGCTTTCTTGCTGATCTCCGACCTTTAAAAAGTCTAAACTGCTGATTACGTTTTTTTGAAATAGTTGATATTGTCAGATGTTATAAAGTCACAATACAACTTTAATGTTCAAATGTTATTTTACTGAAATACTTTCARCAATACCCTTGAAACAATACAAACTTGTTTTAACTGGATATTAGGTAGTGCTCAGAGCAGAGCAAAAGAGGATAGTGGCTGATTTTTCAGACCTYTGTGGRGGTAGAAAAGCTGRTCTTCTCCACCGATTTTATCCAAGGATCGGCCRATCTCCCAAAMRTAAGGAAATTGTCTGGCCGATTTATCGGTGCACCCCTAATWAGAAACACCTGCCAACGTTTGCAGGTGATATTTTGCCAAACTTAGTCTTGTTTGTAATAARATGGGATCAATGGTAAATTCTTGCTTATTTTCTTACTCTGTAAGATGGGAACATCATTCTTATTAAAATGAACTGGTGTGGTTTTGTCACAGACCTGTGTTAAGATCATACGATGCTTTATTAGCCTTATGAAACAAAAGCTTTCTGGTATTTACTCATAGATCATTAAACTTCTCTACTTTTAACCTTCACACATCTTTGTTGTATTCAACACATCCACAACCCTGGCAGAGAGCCACGACACGTGTGGCTGTATTTACTGTTTGCATCAGTGACAGTTCATCTAATGAGGTACAAAGTCCTCAAAGGCCCTGTTTACATGTTAACGATCTCTGGAAACATTAGAGATTTTCCTGTGTTGATTGTGGAAAAAGCAACACGTTTACAGTATTACTGTGCTTGTTGAATCCGCTGTAGTTTCCATGCTGGGTCAAAGACTGACGCTGTGATTTTTATATTTCAATAACTCAAGAGTGCACACTGACACTTTAGTCTCAAACTTGAACAGAGTTCAGATGGTGATCACATGAACGATCATTTGGACTGAGGATAAGATTGGGTTGATCCTACATAATAAAAATAGTGAGCAGCACAAACAGCAATGGTCTATCCACCATTGTTGCCATAGTTTAACTACTCAYACGTGCTGAATAACTATCGACTGACAGCAACTATAGTGGTTGAAACGGTGCTGGACGTTTCCAAAAACCTCCTCAGTTTTGTAAACCCCAGAAAGTAAAATATTAAACACAAAGTCCAGTAGGAAATGTTCAGCGGTTTTGTTTTTTTTCCCTGTAAATTTAGTCTGGTGCTTTGAGAGAATTGTTCTTTGTGTCTCAGTGATGTTACTGTCAGAGTTTTCACTACACTGAAACTTTAATCTCGGTCTATTAGATCTMATCTTCTGAAATGAATGTTTTCGGAGCACCGCTTAGATTGATTTATATATATTTACTATATATTGTGCAGCTAAAAGATAATAACTATAAAGTAATAATAAATTGTATGTTGACTTTAYAATGTAGTTTGATGTACATAATGTTTTTAGTTTTGCGATTTGTACAAGTGGAAGAGAAACAGAAAATGTAAACAGAACAATCTCTGGCATGTCTGTTGTTTAGAATAGTTTATTTTATCTTTTGTTGGTGTTAGCTAGTTAAACAGAGATGCTCACATTAACTTTGAATTTCTAACCCATATTTTTTCTCTGTCCCCTCCTCCAGCTGTGTGTTATTCTGGAGCCCATGCAGGAGCTGATGTCCAGGCACAAAACATACAGCCTCAGCCCCAGAGACTGCCTCAAGACCTGCCTCTTCCAGAAATGGCAGAGGATGGTGGCACCGCCTGGTAGGTGATCGTCCTGCTGAGAGCCGGACGAGCGCAGACGCTCGAACGATCGGTGAACAGTTTGTCCTGTTTTCTCTGTCCCTCCTCTGCAGCCGAGCCATCGAGACAGGCCCCCAACAAAAGGCGGAAGCGAAAGCCGTCAGGTGGCAGCACCATCAGCGGAGGAGGAGGTGCTAACAATACCAGCAACAACAAAAAGAAGAGCCCTGGTAGTGGCTTCCCTCTGTCCAGCCAAGTTCCAGTGAGTACAACAGTGCCACCTAGTGGCAGTACACACCTACTACACTACAAACTTATAAAGAGCAACATTGTGTCATGGTTGAACTGTTGCTTTTAATGAGGGGAAGAAATAAAAAGCACATCACATACTATTTAAAAAGTAATAATTGGACAAACCTTGCCAGTTGACATTTCAAAAATGGTTGCTCTTGCTTTTCCGAAATAAAAGAAATGATAGGATTTTTTGAAAAATGCAATTGCAGTATTAAATAAATAACTTGTTGGAGAGAAAAACGACAACATAGGCGCAGAGTAACTATTGCGATCTAATGTTTGCCACCGTGTTGTGCCTGCAGGATGTGATGGTGGTGGGAGAGCCCACTCTGATGGGCGGGGAGTTCGGCGACGAGGACGAGCGCCTGATCACGCGGCTGGAGAACACACAGTTCGACGCGGCCAACGGCATCGACGACGAGGACAGCTTCAACAACTCTCCGGCTCTGGGCTCCAACTCACCCTGGAACAACAAGGCCCCCTCCAGCCAAGAGAGCAAGAGCGACAACCCCACCTCACAGGCATCACAGTAGAACGCAGAGCCCCCGAAACCTCTACACAACCCCCCCTCTCTGTCATCCCTCTGCTCCCCCCGCCCTACCTCTATAGCCATGACTGCAGCCCAATCAGTCCACAGTCTGCTCTCCAAGCCAAACACTGCTGTAGCACTCAGAGTCACTCACAGGTAGCGAGAAGGAGCTCGGTTCAGCCTCCAACTGAGCTTTTCTTTCCCCAGTGCTCCCAACATTTAGGCACAACCTCCCATTACTGTTTCAGTTTTTTCAACTGGTACACAAAATGACCCATCTGCTGTTGCTTTTTTTTTTCCTTGGATGGCAGTTGGGTTGACATGACTGAAAAAGTAGCAGGATTTTATTCTACAGCGGAACTAAGTACACTAACCTAWCCTAACCGAAGGGAGGCGACACGGAGCAGGTGGGGTGGAGGGGATGTTGGCAGCAGGGGGGCTTCAAGCTGGCGGCGAGCTGCTCGGGGACCACCGGTCCACCCGCCGTGGGAAACATGGCTCTCGATTGTGGTCTGCTCTGCTGAGGCACGAGTCACTCCTGATGTCCGTTCATAGAGTATATGTGTGCATGCGAGTGCGTGTGAGAAGAAGCGAGAGCCGAACTGTGGCTTTGCTGAAGCAGACGGATCAGAATTTAGCGTCAGTCTGTAAAACCATTGAAATTAACACACCAGTACGAAGGCTGTTATGTGGGGCTAGGGCAAAGACACGCACACACACACACAAATACACAAAAACTAACGTTACGATTGAAGGATTTTGAGTGCCCTAGTGCCCAAGCGATCTCTTGATTAGACTACAGTGAATGCAGTCTTTCAAATGGAAATCATTTGCARCACACACAGACATGCACACATACAGTTACACATTTTAAGAGTTTTTATACAGTATATATATTTCCCTAGAATGTTTTTTAATTTGTATTAAAACGCCTTCATTTCAATTGTTTTTTTAATTTTATTTTCTACCAATACTAAAAAGCTACAGACCAAGGAGCAACGCAGGACTTTTATCCTTCCCCCTCTAAAATATATTGTTTTTATCTTTTCTGTTTATAAAAGAATAATAATTTAGTGTGGATGTTTTTATTTTGTCTTTGTTTCTTTTATTTTCTTTATTTTTTTTGAGAATTTTTGTGTATTTGTGCTTGTATATTTAAGGTAGTAGCAAAGTTCTGTCTGACTGTAATAAAATGTATTCTTAGATTTACCTAAAGCCATTCTGATCTAATGTAAAGAAACAAAAATAGGAAAAAGGAGAAAAAACACTCATGAACCCGCCCCCTCTTCCCTCTCCCACCTGCTGTTTTTCCCTCTTTTTTTAAAAACTTGTGTAAATTAAATTTTAAAAAAAAATCCCCGGGGGTACAATTACACCATAGAGATATGATTTTACTATTTTCTTCTCTTTTTTTAATTTATTTTAGAAATTTCAGGAATTCACATTTTTCACATTTTACAGGAAGTAATTTTTCACAAAATCACAATTTTCTGTATATTCATCTTGTCAAGTGAATGATCAATGAATTTAAGTTACTCTGTAACATTTACGCTTCATCACTGTTGTTTAATTTTTTGTTAAGTTTTGTCATAATATTTTTTAATCATATGATCATTACCATAAGAGTCACGCAGCAGCTTCACATTGTGTTCAGTCTGCATATTTGGTTGCAGTGTCGAATCTGTAAAGTCTACTAGAAAACTGCTGAAGTTATTTTATTGGTTTGTACATTTTTATTTTGTTGGAGTTGATTCTGGCAACATTTATGATTGCGTTTGAATGGTGACTTGTACCTTCTCCGAACCCTGTAGAGAAATCATTGTTTGATATATATATTTTTTTGATTTGGTTAGTTTTTGCCCTTAATTAATGTATGGTACCAATAAAAAGATACATTTTCACTTAAAAAATGTGTTGAGGATTTTGTACTTACTATGGTTTGCTTTGATAAGGAAGAAATTAAGAAGCGCTTTAAATGTTTATTCTAAATACTTCTGACATTAACACCTGAGCTAATTTTGGTAAAATTATGCAAAATGGCAACAAAAATTAAACATAAGCTGGGTATGTATAGACCAAGTCCAATGTTATCTGTCTCATCTAACTTCATCAGGTTATTTTCTCAGGAAGCAAATGTTACATAAAGCTGCAGAAAAAGCGTGTGCAAACTAGTTAAACTAAACTGATCATAAATATTAAAATGTATTTGATATAAACATTTACTCAAGATAGAGAAATCTCCCATAATAAAACAATGCCATTATTTGAAATTAGCTTGCATGCTGAAAGTTTTGAATAGACAAAACACATTTATTAAATTACTGTATTTATTATTTGTAATAAAGTATGATTGCAGGAGACTACAATAAAAAAAAAAACAGAAGAAGAAAAAACAAAACAAAAACATGCTGATACATGACGGGCGCTAGGACCCGGAGGAGCACCAGGAAGCTAACGACGGCAGTATGCTAGCAAGGACTACAAGGATTCATTAAGCGCATCTACATCATAAACATTAATGGATTAAGTGAGGTGAGAATATGTGACATGTGCCTTTTTAAACCACACAACACCGTCATTTTGTCAGTAGTTGCGACAAGGCWTTTGGCAGATAGCTACATCAGTGCTAACATTACTATTTGTTAAGACACAAGCTAGCTAGTAGCTAGGGAGGGTAATCTGCTGTCGTGATAAACATTTTCCCAGCAGAATTTAACATAAAAKAAACGCCTAAAAAGTGATTTCTCATAGTATTTCCCTTGGATAATGATACCTGTTGGCAACCAASTTGTTGTCTGTCGTTTTAAAAATGTAACCAGTTAATTTGACATCGATTGCAGCTAAYGCTACGTAGCTACATTCAATATTTATACTGTCAACATCAGGTAGGAATTAACCACAATGTCTGTGGTTCAACTATTGATTTGTCTGTAATATTTTGCCCTGCGAACATATAACCACCTACAGGTCACACTCGTTTGTTATTTATTTTTTTCTTCAAAAATGTAGCGTTAACAACCTCAGCTGTGCTTTTCTGCACATCAGAAATGCAAATAAGTAAAATAGTATTTGTAAATTCTTTAATACTCACTGACAGATCTTGTGCTGCTGAAGGCATACAGTAATGTGTGTTTAGTAAAATTAAGTGTTCTCTTTGACTTATTTGAGTCTATATTAAATTTTATTTATTTATATTGGTATAAATCACAATAAAATTAATCTCAAACATTTTAAGTGCATTGTAAAAGACCAAATAGTAAAGGTTCTCTAAGAAAGCCAGCACTTGCACATGATAATGATCATCTCACCAGACATCATGACACCTCCAGATGTTTCCTGTTGATTAGCAGCAAAGGTTGACCTGCACACCCAGTTGATTTTATTGTTTTGGCTCATTAATGCATGTCTTTTGTTTCTGCATGCTGTGCTTCCATCTCACTGCATTGTTCTCTCTGTCTGACTCTGAACAGACTTAATCATGTCTCAAGTGGAGAAAAAGGCAGGCTTGCTTAGGAGGACGTCGTCCTCTAAAAAGCCTCTGAAAGAAAAGGTGGTTCTGATGTACGATGAGATTTTTGCTGTGAGTATCTCAGTGGAAGAACTCTAACGTGAMAGTTTTTGGTAAATACCTTAATGGAAAAGTCTTAATAATGATGTCCTTCCTGTTTTTGATTTAGAAAGAAGACCCAGCCAAAAATAACCCTCGCTTTTGGGACGAGTTGTTTCTTATGAAGGTACAGGAAAGATGCATCAAAATATAAAAAGAAGTTGTACTTAAAGTTTACATTAGCAGCAGCAGTAATAAAGTTATTAGTTTAAAGAATAAACAGAGTCAACAAAAGGAGTAGTTATGAAAGGCAGTGAGGAAATGGTTGTTTGCCACTTTTTTACTGCTTGCAGTCTAATTGAGGAAGTACTGATTCACTCAAATAGCATATAAACAAATGTTGAACAGATTGACCGAATTGTCTGACTGGTGGTAAAATTTGCCCTGATCGTTTAGTGGCTTTGTTAACAGGATAAATCCTAATGTAGGTTTTGCTTTTTTATCACTCCTTTTCAGGTGAACTTAGAGTACCTGGAGTCTAAGTTGGAGAGCGTAGATGGGGAAGAAGTGCAGCGTGTTCAGGACAACATCAACTCTCTGTTTCACCACTGCGTCCAGGCTCTCGGAGAGGAGCATCAGATCAAAGTAGTCAACGCCCTGCAGGTGGGAGTATTCCTCGTAGAATCAGCAGCTGCTAAATTTAAAGCAGGTTGAGGTGACAATAATGATACTGTCTGATTCCTGATTCCTTTATCGTTCTGAAACTCTTGTAATGACAGTGCTAAAGCAGATCTGCAACACACACACACACACAAAAAGAGGCATCAGTTACAGTAATATTTGAGTTTTATTATGATCACCATTACATCCTTCCCCTTTAACAACGTCTGTGCTTTCTGTCCTTTTCTGCAGACTCTGTGTGCACTTTTTCGAGGGGTTCACCATAAGAATAAGTCGGCGTCTGGCTTTGACATCATCAACATGCTCATGGGCTTTGACAAAGCTGAACAAAGGATGAAAGTAGGTCTGAAGTTATGTTAAAAAAATAGGAAGCATTGACATAAATAAGTGTATAAAATGGGTGAAAAAGTGTGGAAATTCTTTTATATACAGTGTGTATATATATATATATATACAC
>NW_013952468.1:174635-180451 GCF_001266775.1 Austrofundulus limnaeus
TTGAGGATGACTCTCTGTTACCAACACACCTAATATTATATCATCTATAAAAACTAAATTATAGACATTTTGGTGTGATGTAGATTAGCTGTGACGGCCATCTTTAATCAGGTTGGCTCCAAAAGTGATTTTGTTCTAAATGTACAACCCATGATTACTTTGTGATAGTTTCTTTCAGATCTGTCCAGTGGCTCATGCGATATCTTGCTTATGCTACAGACATGGTCATAACATTATTGCCTTTCGAAGTGGGTGATAAATTGGCCATAAAAGGTCTCTTACCTTCATCCCTTGCAGCAGAAAGGCTCTTGTTACTGTATAAAGAGCCATGGAACATCCAGGGATGAATAACATCATGGTGACTGAATAATACCTGTGATATTCTCTGGTTTCTAGTCTGTAAATCCCTACATTGTGAAGCTCTCCATTGTGGATGATGAGCCTACACTGGATGTAAGTGTGCTGCTGTTTCATGTGTTTTTATTGGGACATAATACAAAGTAGATGCCACCTCATTAACTAGATTAATAAACACTGATGCTYCCCCCAACCCAGGGAATGGGAATGGTTGTCCACCAAGCTCTGGCAAAATATAACAGGTAACATCTTTACATTTCTCTGCATCAGAAAGTGTCTTCATTCATGTTGAGTTTAGTGTTTTTTGTGTGAGGTCCACTGCAGATGTTCTATTTCTGTTCCTGGGAAAAAGAAAGAGAGGGAGAGAAAAAAAAACAAGGCCTTTATGTAGTTATTTATATCTGGCAGCTTTCTTTGTCCGTCTCTAATGTTTTCAGGATTAGTTTGTAAAGGAGGTCTCGTCTGTCTGAATGTATAAACAGACACATCAAAGTGATGAATGATTGCTCCGCACAGCTCCGTGTTTTTATGGATGAACTGAATTGCTCTTTAGATAATAAACTGGAAGCAGCAAAGGTTTTTCTGTGAATGTGTGTTGTGGTACAAGACAAGTAATAAAACTAAATGAATGTATTAATCTCAAGGTTTTGTGTTGTGTGGTTTTATCTATTACAAATTATTTTCTGTTCGTTCCATCTTTACCTTGGTTTTATTTTTAATCTTTTAGGCAATATAAAGATAAAGAGGAAGAGAACCAAGGAGGTTTCTTCTCCACTCTCACTAGTATGGTAAGATGCTGTATGATTTAATATTCTGAATGTTTTCAGTGAAGTTTCTTACATCTTTGTCCTTCTCCCAGGTGGGCAGCATGTTTATAGCAGATGCTGATGAGAAACTCTCCGTACAGTAAGTTTAAAGTTATGTTTGTACCCATAAATAGGCCATATTTTCTTTAGTATTAGTCTGGTTCTGGTATTATTTAATTCTGATTTACTCAGTCTTTTAGCTTGGCTAAATTCAAGAAGACGGCTGGTGCCTGCAAACTTATCTAGATATTGAGGCATTTTTTTTAAGCAAGAGTTATTATAATCCAAATAAACGTAGCACAAAACGTGAGGAAATTTGTGTTTGGCAGATTATTTCTTTGTCGTAACGATGCTTCTTGGCAATAMATCTTATAGTGTTACTATTATTACTGCACATGTGCACATTTCAGACTGTTACCTGTTGCACATTTGCACTTTAAATACTGATTGTACTGTATTGCTCACTGTATTGCTGTTATTATCTCTAGGTTGGTCTCTTTCTTTTTTGTTCAAAGTGTGGTCTTTTTTTATCCTTTATCCSTTATWACTTTGKTAGTGTCCTTTAAGTGCTTATTCTTTTTCGTGGGGTTGCCTCCTGGCATTCAGAGTGGTCGGCAATGTAAGAATTTCATTGCTCAGGGAAACGTTTTTATCTGTGTATATGACAATAAACACTTTGAATCTTTGAATCTTGAAWAGCGGGCACCTGATTGGCGTCACTAGAAGGTACCAGATGCTCAAAACTTGTCAATAGCAAAAGCAAAATAATCTCTGTCCATCCCACAAATACATGTAATTGATAGAAATAGGATGAGAGCTGAATCTTGAGGTTCTGTTCCATTCAAAGAGCCATTTTTTCATTGGTTAGTTACATAACACAGCCAGTGACGTAATGCTTGTTATACGTTACCTACGTGCGCACACACGTTCGCCARTCACGACGACTGCTGTGCTCCTCCCCTTGATCTGTTCTTCATCTCAGTGGAATAACAAAACTGGAGTGTGTGTCTGCATCTGTGTGAAACAATGGAAAAAAATGACACGTTCACATTGTTCGTTTTAAAGAGTTCAAAAGATTCAGCGTGTTCGTAATCATCAGACCTTTAATAATTGATGTATTGGAACAAGCAATGCATTGATGATCGATAAAACAAAAAAATGAGCTGCATATTTTTTAAAGCTTTTAACTTGTTCTTTGCAATTGACCTAAAAGTACAGCTGTTTGGTTTAATTTTTAAATAATAATTGATTTTAATAACTTTTTCACCTTGATTCATCTTTTTTTTTAAATCTCAAGGACGAACGAGGCGATTCTGCTGGCGCTTTATGAAGCGGTGCACCTGAACAGAAACTTCATCACCGTGTTAGCACAGGTGAGCGTTAATATTTTATGTGGCGACGAATTGAACCACAGAGAAATGCAACAGTACTTACAATTCAGTATTTTCAAGCAGAACTAACAATTAAAACTCAGAACATTTTGGATTTTTTTTTCATGTTTCTGCTGTCTCCACAGAGCCACCCTGAGATGGACATCGCYGCCACACCCGCCACCCCAACTCCGACGACACCAACAACACCGCCCGCTCTAGACAGTAAGTCGCATTTTTAAAGAAACAACGTATGTCGCCATTAGTGTTTGTTTTACCTGCCGCTGAAAGCAAACAGGAGCTTTTCTGTTCACTTAAAATAGTTTATCTAATTACAAACATCATAAGAAAAAAGTACCCTGTCATATTCTATTTTTTGTTTAAACAAATGCAACGCTTCATAATTTTCATTTCTTGTTTTCTGGGTTTGTGTTGCTGGTTTAAGASCACTTTTTTGTACACACATGCTGTAACTATTAAAAGCTGTGKGTTTCTGTCTCTTCCATTGCTTCTAACCTAAAAGCCTTTTTTCCCTTAATAAAATATTTACTTCTAGCTTCAGACACGGATGYAAAGGCCACCTGCAGGCTGACTTACTGCTGTACTGTTGGAGCCGCAGCTCTTCTGCTCTTTCTTTAGACCAGATGCAAATATGAAGTTGTGACTAAATGTCATAAATCCTTTTCCATCCCTTCCTCTGACCCTGCAGATCTGAGGAGGAAGGGAACAAAATGAGTGTTTAAGGAGGACAAATGATCTTTTTTTTCTTTTTTTTCATGAAACAAACCTTTTATTGGTTAGTAAATATATTACTTTTGCCYGTTTATAGCTGCACAGTCTTTTTCCTCTTTATAAATCTGTTTAATATCAATACAAAACACACAACAAAGTTTTAACAAACCGTTTCTTGTGTAGTGATGAACAACCCAGAGCTGCCTCTGGATCCCAACCTGCAGACCAGCAACCTTCTCATTACCTTCCTCAAGTATGCCTCCATTGTAATGCAGGATACTAAAGGTAAGCTGAAAGCCTTTTTAGAAACATATAATCCAAGTGAATTGATATTGTTTGCAGAGAAGGAAATCCTCTGCTACAGAAACATTAGTTTACTGGTTTACTGTCTGCTCGGCCATGTTTTTTAAAAAGTGTCTAATTGTGGAGTTTTAAATGCTCATTTCAAGAGAGAATTCTACAAAAACTAGGCTTTATTGTCATGAAGTAGCAMAGATCATTGTTCCTTTTCTTTTTTCTGTCATGTTTTAGTATCTACTGTGTTTTTTAACAGATGAGCATCGACTCAACAGTGCCAGACTTTGCCTGATCATCCTCACCTGTATAGCTGAGGTGGGAGCCTCACCAGAATAAAAAAATAATAAAACATTTGTTCATATTTTCCTTTAGTCTGAACATCTGTGTTTCTATGACAGGATCAATACGCTGATGCCTTTCTTCATGATGACAACATGAACTTCAGAGTCACCCTCCACAGAATGGTAGGTTTCTTATTGTGTGCAGCAAATTATAATAAATCAAGAGGCTTATTGACAGAAACAGAAGYGTGCAGAGATTTTATATTGAAAAGCGTTTTTCTACCAGTTTCTGGTCATCCTGTAATAATGTTGTGATTATAATATTCAGCTGTCTGTGTGTTCCAGAGTTAAATATAAATATCAGGACCAGCTACTGCTCTAAATWCRTGTTTATTGTGGACAATCATAACAATTGTTCTTATTTTCAACCTCTTTCAGCCCATGAGACACAGAAAAAAGACGGTGGGGAAAAACATCCCATCACGCCGGCTGGTCTGTGCTGTTCTAGGTATAAAAATCTTTATACAAATCTTGGTCAGAGAACCTTAACATCTTATCTTCAGTACTTTTTAATGAGTTTATTAGTCCATAAGTTCAATAATATTTATGCATAGTCATATATATAAAACAACTGAATGTCTGTCACTGGCTTTTCTGAATCAATTCAAATTTGAAGAAAATAATTTTTTGTTTCAGCTGATCTTTATTTTCRCCACTCAGCTCACTTTAAAAATAAAATTCCAGTAAATTACAGGGTAAWTGATGGTTCATCTGTCTGACAGCTCTGATGTTTTGCTTTTGCTCTCTGTAGACCTGATGGTGGAGTTTATTGTCACTCATATGATGAAGGATTTCCCCATGGATTTATATATGTGAGCTCATAAAAACACACACACATACATCACTGTGACTCGTCCACACATCCAGCTGTATTAATCACAGTTATTTGTGCTTATTTCTCACACAGACGCTGTGTGCAAATCATCCACAAACTGCTGTGTTACCAGAAGAAATGCAGAATCAGATTACAGTACGATTGGAGGGAGCATTGGTCGGGTAAATATGACTCTTTTTTTATGAACAGATGCATTATTTTAACTGTCAAAATTAAGCTTCCATTTAAATAAAGTTAAGTGTACATATAGGTTTAATGATTTTGATAAATACCTGTTTTGTGCAGTGATCGAACTGTAAGATTTCCTCTTTAGTATAAAAATTTTAAAGACCAGCTTTTTGTATYTGACTATTTTTTTGCCAGAAGAATAACATGTATTTTTTTTCTACAAAATTTGAGTTTTTCTGTCACAAAAGTAATTTCTTTGGATTTAATGCAACATATTCCTGTTTTAACCATGSAACTGTGTTGCAGTAATCATTTATTTACGAAAAGAAGTGAAAGAAAAAGTTAATTATTGACAAGTAAACCTAAAGGTTTTTTTTGTTTCAAATGTTTTGGGTTCTATTCTTCAGAGCATCAGGTTGTAAAAACTTAAAACAGCTTCATTTATCRTTTATTTGAGTTGATCCTGGTTCAGATGAGCTGTGCTTAATTGATGGACTTATTATATTTTTTTAGAATTTGGATAATGTACAAATAAACAGCAATAAATCTGTTTAGAAAAGGTAGTGATGTGCACAGTTTACAYGTTTCTGATTTGCTGAGCTTTAAAGGTTCAGTGAATTTCTGCTGCTTTAGTAGAACAAAGCTGTTTTCTCTTTAAGTCACTCTGCTGGTTGTTTTGGAAATATATGGCATCATTGAGTCTGGATAATGAGCCTCTAAAGAAGGAGTAATACATCCTGAAGGTTTTACTTTTAGCTTGGTCAACACACAGTGGGATAACAGTGTTTCCTCTAGGAAATTGGGCTTGGTGGGGTGGGGGGGGTCCTACTTGTTCTTTAAAAACATAAATTTACGTGACTTACCTGCAATTATGGTAATAAATTTACACATAAATGAATATTTAATTGCC
>NW_013952468.1:180556-187317 GCF_001266775.1 Austrofundulus limnaeus
CCAAGGATTTTATTTAACCGTGGTGGTGACCTCTCATGTTGGGGTTTGACAAAATCTGGTTGTCCTCAAAACAGTTTGGTTGTCCAAAAAATATCTCAATAAAAATATAATTTATAAGTAGGCTTTATTGTTCTGTATACAAAGTGTAATATATACAAATGTTCTCAGTCAGCAGGTTGACAGTTTTAGGAGGTGCCGTCTTTTCCCCCAAGTTTGGTGAGAGGTGGTTATGGAGGGACACAAAAAATAGCTCTCGACTTGATCTGGCCTTATTTAAATAAAAATGACTACATGCTGTGAAATTCTTAGAGGGGTGGGCTGTCTCGTTGTGTGTGTGTGTGTGTGTGGGGGGGGTGGGGGAGCTGTATAATGGTAGGGGAAACACTGGATAACGTTTCAGTCTGTAATGGCCTCGTCAGACTGTGTCTCATTGGAAAACAGATTCCTCTAATCGGACCAATAATCACATTAATTCCCTGAATAACACAAACTTCCTACACTTGCTGGTGATACTATGAAATAAACCTGGTGACGAAAAATAGCCAAGTTAAAATAATAGATGTGTTTATCTTAATTCTTTGGGTTTTTTTATTTTCAAAATAAAAGCCCTGCAGACAGGCTTGATTTTGTGCTGAGATTTTTTGTGTTTCATTATCTACCTTAATGAAGTTGCCCGCAGAGAAAAGCAGACATTTTCTCTTTAATGCTTTCTTTTCAGACTGTTTCACATAGCAGTTTTGCAAAATGTCAAGAGCTTTCAGACACAAAGCGAGCTTGCAGAAACAAACAAGACGTAGAGCAGAATTGAGCTGCGATATCGTTAGTTTATTGTTCAAACCTGCAAACAGGTGGTCTCACAGACCAGATGTCATCATCACCTGATTGACCCTCAAAGCTAGCTTGCTTTTTCACATGATGATGGTTTCGACTGTTACTACCTCGATTTGCAGATCGCAGGCAGTTAGGTGGAACCTAAATCCTGGTTCCTGCTCTCTCTTTGTCTCTGCAGCGCTCATCAACCTGCTGAAGTTCCTGCTGTCRAATGAAACCGCCCTGTTGGCCAAACACAACATCTTTCACCTGGCCTTRCTGGTGAGGACAACAGATAAACTCCAAATGATAACAGGACATTTATCAATAGAAACTAGTTTTAAAAAATAGGTATTGTATTGTGAAGAGTAAGACYGGCACAAGTTGATTAATGTAATCATGATTAAAAATCCTCTTTGTTCATTGCATTTTGCTGTTTAACACATCGGTCAGTTTATCATTAGGTTTGTGTTTTTCCAGATTGTAAACTTGTTCAACTTGTTTATAACCTACGGCGACACGTTCCTGCCCACATCCAGCAGCTACGATGAGCTGTATTATGAAATCGTTCGAATGCACCAGGTCTTTGACAACCTCTACTGTATGGGTAYGTTTGAAAACACGATTTTTTTGTGACAATTATTCTCCTGTCTGTTGAGGTAGCTCTTGTAAGAAACAGTTTACTTCAGACCAGAGAAAAGATTTTAAAATATAATACATTGTGGGTTTTTTTCTGTCATTGTCTCCAGTTCTGAGAGTTTCCACCAATGCAGGCCAGTGGAAGGAGGCAGCCAGCAAAGTTACACATGCCCTTGTCAATATTCGGTAAAGAGATTAATACAAAAATACTGTCTTTTTAAACAAAACGTTTCCTTATGTTGGGTTTTAATGTGATTTAAAGCAGGGGTAAGATGAGAAAATTACATCTTGGGTAGTAAATTTAACTTCTTTATTCCTAAAAGTTCCTTTTAATTTTAGTTTTTATTTTCATATTTGAAGAGAGCATCTTTTGAGGTCCCTGTTTTCATAGAAAACTCGCCGACTTTCCCGGTTTGAGCTGCTCTCTGTCCAAACAGGTCGTCTGAAGGAATTGATGGAAAGGCTGGAAGAAAGGAATAACGTTTGATAAATGAATAAATTAGGCTCAGTGAACCCAAACAGACGTTGAAATGAACTTAAATGGAGGAGATGATTCTATTTTCTGCCCACCACTTTACTCCTCTGAAGTCTGTTTCGTCCATGAAGACTTATAAACCGCAGAGAAATCTTTTTGTTTTCATCACAGTCTGTTTACAGTCTGATGCAAATCAAGCTAAAACTAAATAAGCTAATTTATCTGTCAGCTGAGCTTATTGCCTTAGCTTGTATTTGAGCTATGAAGCAGTTTCTTTAGGAGGAGGACTGGCACTGAATTTACATTTAATACTCTGTGCTGGAAGGAGGCACCAAAGATGGAGCTGAGGAGAAATCGGTTGTGGTGGTGAGTTTTCCAGAACTTATTGTTCAGCTGAACTCGGCAAACCTTTTCACACGCAAACCTAAATACGATGGGTTTGCATYTAGCTGGATTCTTGTTTTTAACACTATTGCTTACTTAGAATACAACAAACAAAAAAAACCTACAATATTAAAGTGCCTGTGACATGCATATACATGGAATATAAAAAGTCAAAGAAAATATTTATATTTAAAAACTTGGCTTAATACACATGATTTTACACGTTTTGTCACATAATTGGCACATTTTCTTTTGAACTTGGCTCAACTAAAGTGAAACAGGAAGTGACATCAAAGGGGAACTCTTTGAGAAAGAAAACTTCCTGTTTTTTTATTGAAACAATATTATCACTCTCATTTCTCTATGATAGTGATTAACACAATCTAAAGAAACATCAGATTCTTCTCTACAGTCTGTGTTGTTGGCCTTTAGCAACGCTCTGTTCACATTCAGACATTCACCTTTGACATCACTTCCTGTTACTTCACATGTAAGTATCTCAACAACTGTTCATCGCAGCAGCGTGAAATCTTTTTTACAAAATGTTATCAATGTTATATTTCAAAAAACATGCATTCATATTTATTAAAATTAATTGATGTCACAGGTACTTTAAAAAGAAAAGTAGGAGTTTATGTACATTACTGACATTTAAGAGGTTTGTATCAATCACTCAGCTACCAATAAATATTTAATAAAATATCCTTCTTTTTGTTTTTCAGGGCCATCGTCAACCATTTCAATCCCAAAATCGAGTCGTACGCTGCTGTTAACCACATCTCCCAGCTCTCAGAAGAACAGGTAAGCTCTCCTCACCTCTGCTTGTTCACTGAATAAACGTGGCGTGTGGGTATAAATGAACTGCAGCATTGACTTCAGGCTGTTTGGGTTGAGCTCCCACRAAAACCAACGTTGAGATTTCAAATGCAAATCTCATTAATGTTTTAGTAAAGCACATGAAACGCTGTTTGGGAGTGTTGGAGAAGAGGTTCCCTGCRTTTTATTCTGAAAGGCTACTAATCGCGGAGGAGTTACAGTCGTGTGACAATAATAAACGACTCAAACTCTAGTCAGGATTATTAAAGGTGTTTATCACAGACATCAGTGAGCGTAAAACTCATCCTCTATGCAGCTCAGGATGATTTATTTTAACTTTTATTTAAGTTGTTTGTTCCTGAGCTTTTGAAGCAAAGATAAAAGGCTAGCTGGACTTTTGTTGTATATATTTAAACCATTCTTATTCTGTTTTCTAGTAATGGTCACATTTCACACAATTCTGGTTTTTAAGCATGTAAAGCTGAGTTGTAAAGGAAAAAAAACAGCTTTTTATCTTTGGTAATATTGGAGTAGAGCAAATTGAAGGGATTTTTGAGCTGCAYTTAGYTTTTTTTATCATTAATGACCAACCTGTGAGGATGTGAGAGCAGCCTGAAGAACACTTTTCAAGCTGATAGTAATGGATTTAGTCATTATGCTCCTCAATTACCTGTTTGCTTTTATCTGTTAGATTTATTCACAACAAGTAGAAACAGCAGAAGTTGGCTTTAGTGTCAGTGAGTTCCTGGTGTTTACTTGGTGATCAATATCCACAGCTAAATAATGTTTTAAAAAAAGGGTAAACGACATAGTTTAAATTAGAAGTAGCTTTTTAACTAGTGTTGCAAAAATAATAATAAATGCAATATGTGAACTATGCTGGTCTGTTGTGGTGAAGAGGGAGCTGAGCTGCCAGACAATGCTCTCTGTTTTCCGGTCGGTCACCTTCACTTACRATCACAAATGCTCAGTCCTGAGCTGAGCTCTTCCTCAGCGATAAGTTGAGAAGTTCAGTTATCCAGGAGTACCTCAGAGTAGAGCCACTGCTCCTCCACATCGAGAGGAGCCAGTTGACCTTCGTCCTGGATGCCTCCTTGGGGAGGTTTTGGGGGCGTGTCAGACTGGGAGGACACCCAGGAGACACCATTAGCTCTTTTGGAAGACCATTACTGATGCGTGTTCTGACCACCTCAGTCCAGACACACGGAGGCGAGTGAGGTAGTGACAGAATGCTGACTCCTGAAAAAATGGGCCGGCGTGGTCTCGATTGACACCTAGGGTTGGGCAATATTGGCAAAAAACATCAATCATGATTAATTGTGGTATTTGGCCGATAACGATTAATTTGACGATTAATCCCCTGGAGTCCCTGGACACACTTATTTCGTAGTCACATGACCAATTAATGGGAAAGAATTGCTCTTTATAAAAAATTGTTCCAAACTGTGTGAAAATGACAGATTTCAGGCTATTGTGTTAATAGATAAATAAATCACAGAACTTTATTTTTAATGTTCGTCATATTTGAAGCAGAGAGGAGCACTGAGCAGACTGACCGGAGTAATCCCCAGTCAGTCTGCCTGGTGGTATTAATCGTATTAATCGTCAAGTGCCAAAAAGTAATCGATTGATGTTTTTCTGACGATTGATTGCACACGATACGATTACGCCCAACCCTATTGACACCGAGGACCACCCACCTGCGTGTTTCTCAAATCAAAACTTTGTGTGGTTTTCTTTTCAAGCCCATGTGCTCTGTACACGCACAGAGGTGGGAATAAATAAAAACTTCATCTGCTTCATGGCTACAACCGTAACAAGAGTCAGGTTATTTTGAAACTTAAAACCCTAAAAAGACAAACATGGACATGTTTTGATCTCTGCGATGTAATAAGAGCCATCCCGTGACTCCTGCTGCCAGCAGAGATTTTTTCCACGTCTCTTTTAATACCGCACTGATTAATGCTCTCTGAAAGCGCTTATGAGAGCATCACAACGCTCTGCATGATCCTCCATGAATAAAATAAAGCAATCAATTATTTAAAACCAATTAAGTATTTATTTTTTATCTCTCTGTTCAACACCAAGATGCAATAATCAATGGTGGTGTTAAAGACGACAGTACCAGTTATTGGCCACTGCTGGAGGAAAAGGAAAACTTGTCGCAGTTTTGTTGTTTTGGGAATTAGTTCTGTCTTTTAGCAAAATATCTTGTGAGTCACTTGACAGAACTTAACGAAACCTTCAGGAAACAATCACTGGATGAATCTATAACTAATGAGTGGCTGCAGCTCTCATCAGAAGATGATCCTAGTTTGAAAGAAAAGCATGAAAGTCATCGGGCGACATGCGTTCCAATCTATTTTCTGTCTTTTGTTTCTCGTTCAGGTTCTGGAGGTGGTGCGATCCAACTACGACACACTGACCCTCAAACTGCAGGATGGTCTGGACCAGTTTGAGAGATACTCAGAGCAGCCGAAAGAAGCTGCTTTCTTCAAGGAGCTGGTAGGAGGGGGGGGGGACAAATTACGTTTTAAATGAGTGAAATGTGATCAATGAAACAAATAACCTGAACTGTAAACATTCAGGCAGGACAGAATCTAAATCCAACTGTAGCTAAAAACTTAAATCTGTAAAACGCTAACCAACAGACTAAATTAGAAAAATGTAGATGAAAGCTAAGTTTTAGCTAAACTTAAGTTGAACATTAAAATTGCCAGAGTTAGTTACAAGCTGAAATGAGCAAAACCCTAGAAGCTAATCATAAACGTTATCTGGTAGCTTAAATTAGCACAACAGGTGAAAACTACAGTTAACAAAACAGTTTTAAAACTAAAATGACCTAAAACGTAGCCAAAATGTTAAATTAGCAAAACTGTAGCTTAAACTAAAATTGGCCAACATCTAGCTAAAAAGTTAAAATTGGTCATACTTTAAAAAAGCTAAAGTTAGCAAAGCCATGGCTAAAAGCTAAATCAATGAAAAAGGTAGCAACTAAAAGTAAAACAGCTAGAAGCTACGTTTAGCAAGACAATAGATAAAAGCTGAAATTAGCACAACTGTCCAAAAAAAATAAAAAACTACAACCATAGGATAAATTCAGCTAAACTCTTGCCAAAATGACCAAAACCATGGCTAAAAGCTAATTTGGTAAAAACAGTAGCTGATTGCTAAATAACAAGACATTAGCCATTAACTAAAAGGAACAAAATATGACATAAATAGAGCTGAAGTAAATTTCAGAGAAAAATGTTTTTGAAAAGATTGAAGAGTTGTATTTTTAACAGGTACAATTTTGTAAATATAGTAAAAAAAAAATCAAAAAGTATAAAAGTATCAAAATCTATTGAGCCAAATGCTTTGATATAAGATAAGAGCACAAAGTAAACAAAACAAATACAAACCGGAAAACAATAATGCTGAGTCAGCTTTAATGTTACATTGTGTAGAGTTTAATCTCAGCCCCTTGTGTGTTTTTTTGTGTTTATTTTGTGTGTAGGTGCGCTCCATCAGTCTGAACGTGAGGAAGAACGTGTCTCTGAACACGCTGAGTCAGGACGTGCTGCTGAAAGAGTTCTCCACTATCTCCTGAGACACACACACACACACACACACACACACACACACACACACACAC
>NW_013952468.1:187622-209715 GCF_001266775.1 Austrofundulus limnaeus
CACACACACACACACACACACACACACACACACACACACACACACACACACAGAGAGAGAGGACCTTCACCCCATTTAAGACCTGCCTTTTTGTGCATGTGGACATCTACACACCCTGGACGCTCATCCTGCAGAGGTCTGGACGCACCTTAAGGAACAATCAGAACCATGATAACGGACCTTTGTTGTTGTTTAAGGAGGTTCTTGTAATTCTGTTTCCTTAAGGGCAATCAGAAGTTCTGACTGTTAACTGACACGTGAACAAAGTATTTTAGTCTTCTGGTGTCCAACTAATCACTGTTTATGGTTTATCCTGAGCTAGTTTGTGTTAGAATCAAAGCATTTACTCTTTAAATCTAAACGCTTGGTGAATTCATTTTATTTAACTTTTGTTTTTCCTCAAGTTTTTTTTTGTTTGTTTGTTTGTTTGCTGAGGTAGAGGACATTTTAGTATTTAGGCTGTAATGATGCTTTGAAGTGATTAAAACCTGTTTTTTTTTTTTTTTTCAAACCTTCTGATGCTGAATTATAAGTCCTTAATGTTCAAGTTTTTTTTTCTTTTAACAAAATAAACTAAGATTTAAGGATAAGAGGGGAAACTACTGTATATAATTACAGACATGTTTTTGGCACAAACTGTGGTGGTGTAGTTAAAAAAACATTGGTTCAACTTTTTAAACTCTTGATTCATCTTCCTCATTTAAACTGTTGAGTTAATTGAGTTATTTTTAGATTAAAGCAGATTTAAGATATGCAATTTCTTTAGGTGTAGGAGCATCGTCATCTCTAACTCCTGTATTTGTTTCATTTTAATTAAAGGTTTGTTTTTCCTATTCTTGTTTCTTGTTTAGTCACACAACATTAAGAAAAGTTTCTGTTTATCACCCGTTGTCAGAAGGGAAAAGGGAGATGATGAGCCATCGGACAAATTTTACTGAAGGTAATCAATGATTGGACAACAATATTAATTTAAGGTGGCTGGCCCAGCCAGATGACTTCTTCATAAGAATATCAAAAGTTCTGAGAGGTGGTAGGCGATTTGCATTTATTCAATAAGTGTTTTGATGAAAGAAACCACCTAAAAGCAGTGAGAAAACAGTTTTTTTCCATAAAACATGGGAAAATTGTTTATTTTGAGCTGAAATTAACAGCAAAAAAATTGGGGGGGGAGGGGTTTATATAGCACGTTGCATTATGTACAGACGTTTTCTAAGATTTTTGAAATTAAGGTCAAAATTTTGACTTGTTTCTTAGAGTTACGGGAAAAAAATTTTTTTTGCACCATGGCCCGAATTGTCTTCCGTACCTCTGAGATTTTGGTAATAAAGTAAAATATGGACCAGCTTTTAATGTTAATCTAATAGCTTCATGTACAAATACAAACTTCAAGTACTACTACTGGTTTTATTGAAGCAAAATAAATAAATTGTGTTTTTAATTATTTTTATAAGGAAAACAAATTAAAGTGCACAAATACAGAAAGCTAATGTTAAACAGGAGAGAAGAAAAATGGGGAGCAAAAAGTACGGAGAACAAAAAGAGCCAAACATTAATTATGTAGAACCAAATAAATAAAACATTTTACAAATTAAACCTCTAAAATGTTTCTAAAATATTTCTCATGTTTCTGAAGTTCTGGCAGAGTTCAGGGGTCTGAACTTAAAGGGACAGTTAAGATTTTTGACGTGGGGTCCTATGACACGTTGAGCGTATTTAGAAATGTTTTAGTTTTTTGTATATTACAGTATTATTACCTTTTTTTTTTACACAGTGTGGTTTTCTTTATCCAAAACAAAAAATAATTGGCGAATGAAACAAGATTCAAATTATTTAAAATCTCTAGTAGGTTTGTGACGGTTTACAAGGTTTTAATTTGTTTGTTTGTTTGTTTGTTTGTTTTTTATATATAAAAGGGGTGCCAGCCAGGTATCCCTCCTGACAAGTAGGATATTAGTTTAACCTTGCATTCTAGGAAACCTGACACATCAGGACCATACACTTCATGGTGTAGACCCTTAAAATGAATGACAAAAAATACATATGTTGTTTTTTTTTTGTTTTTTGTTTTTTTTTCTTTTATATATATATATACACACAAAAAATATTCAATAAACAAGACAATAATTATTTACATGTTCTTCTTTTTTTCAGTCCTGTGTTTTCCAANATTACAGGGCGTGTCTAAGAGTGCATCAGGACGGGAGGGGCCGAGGGAGAGAGGAAAACAGTGCAGCCAGCTGATAGCAAACAGCGGGTTGTCACAGGTTGTTTATAAAAATAAAATTTCTATATTTTGTTAGTTTTCGGCTGCCTTCCTGCTGTCTTCATTTTCTCGATTTTCCCTTCATGTTGTGAGCTTAATTAACCAAAAAGTCTTAAAACATTTGACCAATTACTGTCCGTGTGTGTACGTTAGAAGTTCTCTGAATGCAGGGAAATTATCAGCAGAGGTCAGGRACCAGGAAACCAAGATGGAGGCAATAAGTTGAAACTGAGGTAAAAGTAATTTCATAAATAAACATCTTGCTCACTGAAAATCAGGAAGTAAGACAAGTTTTATGGATAATTAATCAGCTGAGATCGTTGCTGAACGATGACTGATTTTGATTATTGCTGGAATAAATAAAAACAGCAGAAAGGAGCAGTGATTAAAAAAAAAACAAACACCAGTGGTCCCAGGCTGGAGAGGAACCGTTCAGTGCTGAAACTCATGAGTTTCAGGAGTGATCTGTGACAAAGGGACAACAAACCAGACATGTTTGATGGTTTGAAGACAGAGACATGGACAAAAGACAGGAGACAGAACAGGAAGTGGCAGAGCTGAATGAGCTGAAGTTCTCCTTGGAGAAGGATGGAGAAAATTAGGTACATCCAGGGCCGTTTCAAGGCCCTTTGGGGGCCCTGGGAAAAAACAGACCTGGTGGGCCCCAACCTGAATGGCCACCCGCTCAAAGTCAGAAAYCACAACATAGACATATTTAGTGTTTAATTTTACCAACACTTTATGTAAACTAAAATAATTTTAGTAAGCAAACATTTTCAAATGCAAACACTTTACACATCAATAAATAAAGTGCAGCACATTAACTTTAAAAGTGCATAATATAAGAACATATTAACTAAAACATATGAACTTTTTCACTGCAGTCATCGTGTGCAAAACATCTGAATCTGCTGCTGCAGAGTTTAGCAAAAGCAACAACAAAGTCTTCCATGTCCAAAGACCTGCACATTCAGCTTAGTCGACATAAGAGCCAGTCCTGAGCCTCTCCTGGACCTCAGCAGACCACATGGTTTTATCATCCCTCCATCCATTTTATTTGACTTCTTGGTTATAATAAAGCAGCGTACAGTATATCTACAGATCCAGTTGGTGTCCTGAGTGACTTTTACTGCGGCTGCACTTTAATGCTGCTGCGTCATTCATCACGCTTCGTTACAACACATCAGCCTTCTCATCAAATATTCATTTCAGGGTCTGATTGTTGAGCAGGCCCTCCCTCTCACTTCACTTTTTTTATTATTATTTTTATTTATCATCCTGCAACATGAAAACTCAACTCAAGCTGCCTCTTTGTAAAGACTTTTCTCCAGAACTACACTAGTGCCGTCGGAATCGTTTAATCTGTCTTATTATGTTAGTTTCCGGCCTGCAGCGGTGCTAAACTCCTCTTTAACCCCCTCTGGGAGATAAACACCATCAATTCTGCGGGGTTTAATAGTCCTGAGGCTCATTTTATATTCAAACACCTCTCTGTATGCCTTCAGAGAGGTGCTTCAGTCTCCTCTCTCTGCCTGCTTTTGTCTTTTTCTTTCCCCCGTAGATTATTTCTCTCTTCTCCATCAGTGTCCTGACAGAGGCTGGAATAATCCCTGCCTGTCTTTATCCTCCATGAGCCTCATTTTCGTTATTTTCCTGGAAAATGGATTTCACTCTTACACAATATTTATTTGGTGGACATTTTTTAAATATATTGACCCAGTTTGCAAACATATTGATATTTTAGAGCTGAAGGTTTTTACATAAATGTGTCAAATTGCATGAAACAGACTGTTAAAGTTCTGATCCGCAACAGGTAAGATGTTTACTGCCCATCCCTTTTAAAAATATTAGAAAATATAAAATATGTTTGTTTTTTTCATAATTATAAACTTGATGATGTGAAGCTGACTGATCCACTTCTGCAGCTCCAGTCATGTCCGGATCAGTTCCAGCCTCCTCCTCCATCAGCTGCGTCCCCTCCCTCCCTGATCCCAACAAATGCGGGCGCTCCATGAGGGGGCTCATCAGAGTCCTGATCCGCGGTTTCTGACTCTCATCGTCCACGTTTTGCATTTTAAAGCCGATCAACCCGTGGACGTGGAGCGCGCGCTCGCAGGAAGAGGAGACGGGCTGTGCGCGCAGGACCACTCCATCTCCGGTGATCTTTGCGCAGSGCGGACAGAGGACATGCCCACCGCCATCCAGGCGCAGCGGAAGCCGTGAAAAGAGCTGGACGCACGCGCGCGCGGATCCCTCAGGTTTCAGCTGGGAGAGGTTTGGTACAGGACCATGAAGTCCAGGAGTCAGGATCTGAGTCTGTCCGACTCCAGGGAGCTGGACAGATCCTACGACCCGCTCACAGGTGGGTTCTGGTCACCAGCGGGTCTGCGGGTTCGTTTGGGTTTTAATCTCCCAGACAGGCGCGCGCCCTCTGCTCTGATCAGTTTGTTTGGTTTGAGGATTTAAAGTCTGTTACATCAGGAGGTCAGTGGATGTTGATCCTCAGCTGCTGCAACTGTCTCTGAAATCTTACCTCCACGTGACCTTTAACAACAAAGTCTGTCAGGAAAGTAATGTCTGGTGCGCGCGCCACGTGACGTCAGGATCTGCGTTTTTTTGGTTGTTTTGTCCAGTTTTTTTGTTTGATTTTGAAGTTTATTCTCTTTGGATTGTGTTTCATGTGATTAATTCTGCTTCTCGTGCTTTAATTTCATTTAAACTCTGTGCCATCAGTCACTTCTACTTCCTGTTTCACCTGTCACAGCTGCAGCCACTTCTCTCATCAGCCTCAGTCCTTTTAGTTCCTCAGTTTCCCTTCAATCTGACAATTGTTGGTTCTTACGCCACTTCTAGTTCTGTAATTAGTTTTTTTCTTATCATGCCAGCTTTTTGTTGTTGTTTTCTGWTAAAGTTTAGTTTTATTTTGGAGCTCCTTCAACACAACACTGACACCAACTCAGTTCACAGGAAGCCACTGATAAATGACCAATTAGCAGWTGGGAAGCATCAGTCTAATAATCACCATTAATGATGATTAATTATTTAAGAAGGAAAAAAAAAAGCAATTTGTGGTCTCAGCTTTTTATAGGAGTCTTTTTTTTTCCATATTGATGGAACAGAAAACATCAACTGAGCTGTTGAGAAATGAGTTGTCCTTTTAATCAAACCTTGAAACAATATTTTTATTCTGAGACACTCAGATCAGACTGGTGTGAATGACTCTCAGTCTTGACTACATCAAATTTCACCTCAATATCTGGTAAATCAACTCACTTATAACCCTCTTTGTGTTGGCTCGTGTGGATTATTCTCAGCTACAATCAGAACAAATTTAAGGTGTCTGTAAAAATCACTGAACCATATAATCATTTTTGTCAAACACTTGGCTGTGGCGGCCATCTTGAATTGGACTGACTATAAATGTTAATCAGATGCACATTCACTTTCTGGAAGTAAATCTGCCCAGTGGTTCATGAGATATTTTACTAACAGACAARCAAAACTCTTCAACAAAACGCTGGAGTTTTAGGAAAGATGTTGAACAAACATGGAGTAGAACCTGGATTAAATTTTGTGGATTATTCTCAGCTACAATCAAAACAAATTTGAGCACGATGTCTTCAAAATGGACTGAATTACAAACATGTTTTGTGTTTTTTAAGGTCACCTGACTGTGACGGACATCTTGAATTTGATTGTCTCCAAATGTTAATTAGTTGTAGAGGCTGGTCACATGTTTACTGAATGTTTCATTAAAAACCAACAGACAGACCTACCTTCAGTTTTACAGAAAAAAGAGCTAAACTTTGTGTGGTAGTAGCTGAGAGTCATCCTTAAACACAGTCTGAGTGAGTCTCAGACATTATTTACAACGTTTGACCAAAAAAAAAAAAAACTTAACCTTTTCTCAGAATAAAATGTTTTAGCGCAGATTTTGGGGATTAAAGGTTGGCGATGTGCCTTTTAATCACTTTAAATTATTCATCAGCTAATATTAGTTTGAAATGGTCAAAGAACCAACTTAAATTTTGTTTTTATCTGTTTTCTGAAACTTGAGTATCCTTCTGTGTTTTTTTTGAAGTGATTTTGTTCTAGAAGAGGTGATGAAGAAAGATCCGAGCCTCCTGGCCTTCAGGTCCAGGTCGAGTGTAAAACATCTGCGTCCGGCTCCACGGAGGGGAGAGAGAAAACAGACTCCTCTCTCACCTGTCAGCCCCAGGCTTTTTTTAGCCGCAGGGGATCGGTGACGCTCCTCTTTGTGTTTTATTTTCTCCCGGAGATCACACAGATTTCTCAGCTCTTTGTGGAGCCGCTTCGTCGTCCTCGTGACAACTTCCAGAAATAGTTTTGTTTCTGTGAAACAAGCGCCAAAAAAATGTGTAAAAATAACTCAGAAAGAGCCAGAGAGAGGTGAGCTCTGTGTTCTCATCGGGATGGTTTTAGGTTTAAAATGGAGGATTTAGTGGAGAGTTTAGGGTTCGTTTTAAGGTTTGCTGACATGATCTGGTGTGAAATCAGCTTTAGCTGCAGGTTAAACAGTGAACAGGTGTGCACAAACAGTGAACAGGTGTGCACATGAACAAACAGCCTGAGGGACAGAACCTGATGTAAAACACTGAGAATTCATGCAGAAACCAACAATGGGAACATGTGTAAAAAACATTTATCAGCTCAGTTTGAAAGCACTCAGATGTTTTTCATGTAAAGGTGCTGAAAATGTGTTTATCAGAGTCTCTGGATTCAGAGGTTTCTCTTCTCCAACACACCTTTGATTTCCAGGCAGAACCCAAAGAGGTGATTCAGTCACTATCAGATTTTTGGAGCAGAGAAACAAGTCAAACCTTTCAGTTTTCTCTCCTTGGTGGAGCATCATGTTGCTTCTGCACTGAGCCTCGTGGTTTTCAGTTTTGCTGCCATGCTGGTATTTTTGTCTTGTTTTATAAAATAAGGTTTAGAATTTTGAATCTGCATCTTTGGGTCCAACTACCTCCAGTAAACCGAGACATTTCCGCCCAGGACATTGACTAAAATTTTAATGTAAGAATATGAATTTGACAGTTTAGATTGTGGTTGTAACATACACGTGTCATTTTATCTGGCCCCAAAGGTAATTAGTTGTTCTTTTTGTTGCTGGATTTGATGCATTCTTCTCAACTTTCAAGAAAATTAGATTTGAGTTTTTCAATAATCTTTCATTTTGATGTGGAACAAGCAACAGAGAAATAACAAATTATTTGTATTATTCTTTTCTTACCCCCTGAGACCTGAGCCTTTTCTGGGTGTTCATTTTTTTTCTCTAAGATACATGGGATTAGTAGGACCTAATAAGTATAATAACCAGATTCTGTCATGGTACAGGAAGTGGTATTTCCAAAAAAATAAAAAATAAATAAATTATGTCCTCATATGAGGACATTGGGTCTCAAAATGTTACGCTTTTTGAGGACTACCTAAGAAACTACCATGCAAAACTTGAGAAACTTCATTACAGCCTTTCTGGTGGTTTCATTTTCCTAGCTATTTTGGCAATACAGCAGCCAGCTGTTGACCAGAGCAGGATTAGAGAAGCACATCATCATCATCATCATCATCGACAACTTTCAGATTGCTCTTCAGCTTGAAGAACATATTACGTGACGTTAACTGCAGGAAATCACAGACCACTTGACCTGAACATCATTAATTGGATGAACAAAAATATCACTTGCAAGAACTATTTGTGCTTGTGAACTGTTCCAGATTTGTTTAACAAAAATCTCTGACCAAATATAYCACTTACACTAACTATTTATATTTGTAAACTCTTTTAAATATTTGCAGGTTTGTCCTACCTCATGGCACAATTAATAACAAAATTATTGTCCCAATGTCCTCAAATGAGGACTTTATCTTTACTGACATTGTAATTTGCTTCACTTGTAAAAAAAAAGTTATTTTTGCTTGTCTTATAAAGCTAAAGATGCAACTGTGCACAAATATGCTGATTTCAAGCGTGAAATGTTACTTCCCGCCATCTTGTTTTCACTCAAATGAGTGTAATATTGTTATGGGACCACTAGAGGGCGCTGGTAGTGTCTATTAATGAGGACAATGGGTTAAAGTTGAAAAAAAAAGATACATCATGGGTAGAGAGTCAAAAACGCAATGTCCACATATGAGGACGTAATGTGTCTAATAATGTACTTTTTAGTGCAGCATTTTTTTAGCTGATTTTCTGGGTTGTGTTAAAATGTAGCTCTAAGAAATAATACATGAAACAGTTGTGTATAGAGAGTACGATATAAGAAATTATTTTATTTACAGTTATTTAACCAGGCAAGTCCCGTTGAGATCACAGATCTCTTTTTCAAGGGAGGCTTCGGCTTGAAGACAACCTATTGTAATGTTTTTGAATGAAAACTAATGATGAGTCTTTCTAAATGTAATTTTTTTTCTTTATGTGTTAGGTTATATATGTTCTAAAACGTTACATAAAACATCCTTGGAAAAGGTCATTTGCATTTCTATAAGATTTCTTAGTTTTATAACAAATTGGCCCTTGGTTTGGTCAAAGCTTTGAATTTTTTAGTTTGACATCCCTGTTATAATGTGGCAAAACTAAGACTTCAGTTTTTTAACTTTTTATTTTTCATGTCAGAGAAAACCTTTTTTTATTTTTATTTTTTACAATGAATATGGGGCAGAGACACACGCAGACAGTTGTGTTGGTGTTTCTTTTGTAAATCTGAACTCTGCGTCCTTCTCAGGGATTATTGTAAATGCGGAGGCCATTGCGATGGCAACGTTACAGCTCTCCATTCATCGCCCTGGCTAAGCTGTTGTGACCTCCAAAAACTAAAACACTACTCCGAATACAGACGAAGGAACAGTATTTGTACTGTTTTTATCTCAAAATGTTTAAAATGTTTTATGATCTGATTAAGTGTTTAAATTTCCTSCATATAACTTAAAGTTACTTTTGTTTTTACAACTTTATGCCTTTTTTAAGTATAGTGTAGATAAAAATAAATTTTGTGTAAAGAAAAGTCTGGATTTAAGGATGATGTTGCAAAAAGGCGGTGTCTTCAATCTTTTAAACTGATTCTAGTATCTCTAACTTTCCATCCAACACAGTTTTAGTCATTTATGTTGATGAGTAGAAGAGGGAAAAAAGAGCTTTTAATTGTTGCTGCTAACAAGGAGACGAGCGTATCGATCAGCTCAGGAGGGCTGCAGCTCTTTGAATCGATTCCATCAAAGTCACCCAGAGGTTCTCTGGAGGTGAGAAAAGGCTGCAGCGACAACGAAACCTGAACTCAGACTGAAATAAATGTTCCTGAACACCTCACAGAACGAGCTGCAGGCAGCCATCTGAGAAACAAACAATTAAAAAAAAAMAACCTCTTGTTTTCAGGTAATCCTCCATCCAGACCTGCCAAAAAGACCCTGAAGCAGCGTTTTCTCAAACTGCTGCCCTGTTATCACTCCGGATCAAGGTCTTCAGATATTCAAAGCAAGTTCTCTTCATTTTTCTGCATTCATGGACTCAACTCTCTGAGGAAAACCTAAAAAAACGTCCTGTGTTTCTTGCAGAAAGTATAGCTGATGAGGGAGAACTATCCACCGTGCATCACAGACCCGTGGGCCTYGACAGACTCGTTCAACAAACCAAATTCAACAAGAAGGAGCTGCAGGTTCTCTACCGCGGATTCAAAAACGTCAGTTCATGTTCTTCGGTTACCACGAGCGTGCAAAACTCTAAGGCTGCAGATTAGCCCCTGTTGGTTCACGGAGGCTGTGATTTATGTGTTCCTGACAGGAGTGTCCCAGCGGCGTTGTGGACGAAGAAACCTTTAAAAGCATCTACTCACAGTTCTTTCCTCAGGGAGGTACACTATCTTCTCCTCCTCCTCTTCTTTTGTTGTGTTTTTAAACCTTCTAAAAGTTGTTTGGGAAAACAAGAACAGAGACTTAAAAGTGCAAACTATGAAATCAAAATGACGCAGTTTGAAATTTTCCAGATGTTGACATGCAGTTCGGGTACGCACTCAATATAAACAAAGCATTTATCTGTTTTTGTTAACATAACTGAGCATTAATATGTGGTTTAAAATATAAGGACACATAAAAGAGAAAAAAAATAGTGTGAAGTTTGTTTCTTATGTTGCACTGAGTACCTTCAGGTTTTCTGTGATCCTTCAGTAACTTGGATAAACTTCACTTTTATTTATGAAGCAGTTAAAACAGCGACGAGGCCAACCCAAGTGCTGTACAATAAAACAAAGAAGTAAAGGATGAAATACAATAAATAATAAGCAGTAAATAAAAAAATTATTGCATGATGCAAGCTGAAAGAAAATACCATGTTTCAAATAGAAAATTAACTTTATTAGTTAAAAGAACAGATATTTAAGTAGTGGTAAGCAGAGTTGTAAAGTAACTAAGTACAAATACTTTGCTACTGTACTTAAGTAGAAATTTTGGTTATCTGTACTTTACTTGAATAACTATTTTTCAGTGTAATTTTTACTTTTACTCATTACATTTATCATAATTATTTACACAATTATCTGTACTTTCTACTCACTACATTTTTTTAAAAAAGATAAGAAGTAGAAAGTCGTTACGCCTATTTTATTCTGAGTTGTTAATACTTAAAAAAATACTATCCTGATAAACTGTGTCTCCCGGATAGAGTGAATTTAATTGTGTTTGGATGAGAAGTATAAATATATACCATTCTGACACCTTATTAACTTGTACCCATCACAGCTGCACGCTGTTAGAAAATATATTTTTGGAGAAGTCACCTTACAATAAATGTCATTTTGGAAAATCTAACTGCTCACTTTTACTCAGAAGTTTTACTTTTAATACTAATACTAATAATACTTTTACTAATAATAGATTTTGTGTCAGAAATTTACTTTTGATACTTAAGTACAAAAGATATCAGATACTTTTAAGACTTTTACTCAATATTTTTAGAGAAGACCAACTTTTACCAAAGTATTTTTATGATAAGATACTTGTACTTTTACTCAAGTATCACTTTAAGGTACTTTATACAACACTGGTGATAAGTTTAAGTTTTGTTGTGGAAACTTGTCAGTACAGATCAAGTTGTTGGCTTCTTTTCTTATTTTAGATTCAAGCATGTACGCACATTTCCTGTTTGAAGCTTTTGACACCCATAACAACGGATTGGTCAGCTTTGAAGTAAGACTCATAAAAAACATTATTTGCCTACATTTTGCTAATTTGTTTCACTTTAATCTTCCTTAAAATCACTTTCCTGTCATATTTTTAAAACTCTCCCTGCTGCAGGACCTGGTTCTAAATCTGTCCATCATCCTGCGAGGCTCCATCACCGACAAACTCAACTGGGTGTTTAACCTGTACGACCTCAACAAGGACGGCTGCATCACCAGAGAGGTGAGACCAGAGGCCCTCAGAGTTTGTGTCGGTGTGCTCCTACCTGTTCAGCAGCTCCTGTCTTTTTTTTGTTTGTTTGTTTGTTTGTTTCTGCTCCAGGAGATGACGGACATAATGCACTCCATCTACAGCATGATGGGGAAGCACACCTACCCCAGCCTGAAGGATGCTGCGAAAGATGCTCCGAAAGAACACGTCGACAGCTTCTTCCAGGTCAAAATCAAATGTTCTGCACATCTTTAACGATTAAAAACTCAACTAAAATATGCAGAAAACATAAAAGAATCACCATCCAGTAAGACTCTGACACATTTATGATTTTTTTTTTCAGAAAATGGACAAAAACAAAGATGGGGTGGTCACCATCGAGGAGTTTTTAGAAACGTGTCAAAAGGTTGTTTTTGAAGTTGAATAATCTCATCTATCAGTGATGCAAAGCTCACACACTTCTTTTAAAACAATCACATTTTTGCTCCTCCATCCAGGACGAGAACATCTTGCAGTCCATGCACATGTTTGATAACGTGATCTGAGCGCTGGCATGAAGGAGATCCATGTTCCTGGTCTGCTGGGAGCCCAACAGGAGGAGACAGGAGGTCCTACCTGAGGGTGACCACTCCCAAAGCCACCTTTTCCAAAAGACTGACCAGGAGGAGCCGAGTCTTGACGTACAAAATGTGAAATTTAGAGTCTAAATTTAGAGGAAGATGTGAAAAGTTCAGTTCACGTGTAAGAAATTGATGTAAATGTTCTAAAACATGCAAGTTTCTGCATCTTTACTCCTGAGAATGATCAGACTTTTCTCTTAACACTTGAGCAACAATGTGAGACACCAGTGAAAATATGTTGCACGTTTTGTACGCACGCATCACATGATGGAAGACAAAGTATTCAGTTGAAACAACAAAAAAATATCACTTATAATGTAATTTGTGTTCGCATGATGCACTTATTTTTACTGACCTCTAAAATGTTTATTGAAATTGGAATATATATTTTTCTATGCAACAGATTATCTGCAAACATGTAATGTAATTTTTAACCTGTTGAATGTGTGCAGTTGCATGTAAAGGAAGGCCTCAGATTGTTTTAAACAGGATTTTCAGAGTCGATACGTTGTTTAAAATCATCTTTAATCATCTCTTGCACCGGTGAGCGATGTATAAAATATAAAATGATTCCCTCTGTGTTGTGACTCTTTTGAAGCAGCTGAATAAATAAATGTAAAATTTGGTGTCAATGACAAAATTGAGATTCAAGGAACTATGAATTCACTCAATTTTAACCTCTTCTTTTTAAAAAGAGGGAAAATATGTCCAGAAGTGTTTTGTTACTTTATAAAGCAGATTCAAAAACCTAACCAATCAGCTTGCAGTTTTCAGTGTGGGAAATTGTGCCCCCTTGTGGTGGCTGAATTTTACATTACAGCAAAAAAGTTTTATTTTTAACATTAACAGCTGTACAGTATATATTAAACAAGCACTAATTTAATTATTGAATATATTTCAATAATCTGAWCCCATGTAAGCTCTGTATGCTAATGAACAGGATAAATTTTAAATCATCATACGAGTCTGTTCCTCCAAATCATATTAATGTTGTCATTTCTGATGTTTAACTCAAAAACCACCACACACAGCAACAGGTTTAATATATCCTTTATTTTTAATAAACAAAATTTCAGTAAAAACTCTTATGACGTAAGAAAGAAAATAAATTTCCTGTCAGTAGTTTGTTCCAGCTGTAGGGCCACACAGACTCACGTTAAGATTAATTATCAAATCTGTCAAACCTAAATCATCATTATCGAACTTTTAACTTCAGCCACATCTTTTTAAAATTTATTTACTTTAAAAAAAATCATAAACACATTTGTTAAAATTTTGGTGAGTACACTAAAGTAGTCCAATAACTTTTAAAAGATATGAGAAAATAAAAAATAAAAAAGCATCTTGCTCATCTTCACCTGTTGTTCTTTTAAAGCCTCTTTGTTTGCTCCGACTGAATTATTGCCACAAGAAAAAGCGAATCAAATCCACTTTCGGCTCTCAGTGGGACGACGACAGAACAAAGTGTAAAAACTACAGCAAAGACGAGATTGTTAAAAAAAAGGCATAAAACATGTCGGTGAGTAGGTGCACGTTGAGCCACCACTGGCAGTGTTCTCAAATATTACTTTTTTTTTCCTTTTCATTAAAAAAAAGGGAAGAGGCTACACGATTATCATCACAAAATAAAAATCTCTTTGGCATAAAAACACCCACCCAGAAGCGCAAACACACACACTCACATGCACACGGCTCTTAGGTTTTCGAACAGAAACTTACGAGCATCGTCACGGTCATTGAAAAATCAGAAAAATTACTCTATATGAAACACAAGTCGAGCCCTGTTAAGATTATGAGTCCCTTACTCGATGACAATTGCATATATTACAGCAGGCGGAGAGCAGAGGAAGTTATCTCTACAGGTGACTAAACTCTACTCGTCTTCATCCCTTTGTGTCCCACTTTAGGTCCTCTGCTTCCTCCTCATCCTCCCGTTGGTTGTCCTGTAAGAAAAGAGGACAAATCTGAGTTGACTRGGTGATAAAACTCTGATATATATCGTGATCAGTGTCAATAGAATGTTGATGATTTTCAATGAACTCCAATCCAGGACCGCACGGCRTTCTGGGGGATGTAGGCAGAGGAAAGGAGCTGTTCGACCTCTCAGGGTTCAGSATCAACTAACTTGCTCACTCGGATCAGCTAACAAACGACAACCTGCTGAGTAACATGCAGCAGTTTCACGTTTCTCCACCGKGCATCAGAACTGAGAAAACGAGGCTACAGCTCGAGAGGAAATGGTGGATAAAAGAGGAAAAGTCACATCAGTTTGGCAGGATTTCAGATGTTTTTAAGTTTGAAAACCGTGTGAAGTCGTTCCTTTTAAAACAAAACACTAACCCTAACAAATCTTCAGAGTCAAGTCTTTTTTTCATCAAATCTTGTTTTTTGGATATATAGCAGTGTCATCGACGTCTGGCAGTGGAACGAGCAGGAAGTGCCTGCCTGACAGCAGTGCCACACCACAAAACATCAGAACGTTAAGAAACAACAGATGCTGTGGCCTATYCTTTAGCATGTATGCCAATATGTTTAACAGGTTTTTATAGCTGAACTATTTAAAAAAAGGTTACATTTAAAATAAAATATTCAGCTTTTTTTTCCTCCCTGGTCCCCACGGGTACCCTAAATAGGGTAGAACTAAAAACGAACCATAATTAAATAAATAGAACATAAACTAATAAGATATAAAACGCTTATATTGTGAAACATTATTAAGTCATATCACCAAACCTTAAGTTGACTAAGTTGGTTATCTGTTTATATTACTGGCTGTAAACTGACACCATGATGGACTTGCTGAGTGTGTGAGGACGAAAACATTTTGTTAGGAGGAAGGATAAAATGAGACGTCACTGAAACTCAACCCATGAGCAAAGTCTGTAACATGTACAAATGTATTCAATTCTAACTGTACCAGTTTATTTATTTCATMCTGATAACAAATAAGTCTTTATTTTTTTATTTTTTATCTCCGAGCTGGAAATGTTCCCAGATTTAGTTTCAGAAATATGGTCCCCCTACTTTAAAAGTTTTCAAGAAAGATGACTTGTGAGGACTTGTGAGCGTGCCGCTGGAGTCAGGAAACCWCTTTTAACTGCAGATACCGAGCTAAAACCTGGGGTGGTAGAAGCCGAGCGTAATCTCAAACACACACTCTGAGTCCTTACAGATTACRCAAGAGTCAACCCCGTCTGTTAGCAAAATATCTCATAAACCTCTGGACAAGTGTAGCGAAAAGAATCACTGAACGTCAACCAAACTCAAGCCCAAACTAAAAACTGTTTTAGGGAGTGAACGGTTAATTTAATTCACTTTATAATACAGATTACAAAAACCAGGTTTTTAAGAGTTTAAASCTGAATAATAAGTCGTTCCCACATACTGACCGTTAATAATCAGGGTACTGTCTGTCATAGGCCATGCCGCCTGGATATTCCTCCGGCATCATGTGTCCATCCATGCCATCCATGGGCATGTCACCTGCGTATCCATAACCCTGGAAACCGGCATCCATTTCTAAAAGAAAAAAACAACATTTGTTTCAAAACAACACATGAATGCGTTTATTTACAACGACACGTTCACCACGATCGTGCTAACTTTAAACACTTTGGGGGAAGTTAGAAAAAAAAAAGCTTAAAGACGGGGTGAATATTTTTAGCAAAGCTTTTTTTCCTGAAGCAGAGATGAGCCGCTGCGGTTTCTCTCAACTTCGCTGGAGTCGCTCTGCTCAGACAGAAAATACTTAAACCATAAAAGGAAGAATAAAAAAAAAGGGGAGAAAGAGAAGGGAACGGTGGGGATTAGGTGGAGAAAAATGCAAGCGGAGATAAGCTCGACGAAGGGGAAAAAGGTTTAGGTATGACCTAAGAAGAAGAGTTTCATGAGTAAAAAGGGATAGTGCTGCTTGGATTGAAGTCTAATCCAATTTATCACAACCATCAGAAACACAAGTGGAGTTCTATTCCCAGCAGTCAGATGTGTGTAAATAAAGTCTGCAGGCACTTTAGTGCTGCGGGTGCAGTGTGTGGTGGAGTGACCCGCTGCTCAGGAATGTGCTGTGAGCGCACATATCAGCTGCAGTTACTCACCCTCTGGATAGGTTCCTTCCATGACGACAGTGTTGTGGGCCTGCGGAAAGGTCACAAGAAGGAGAAAGGTCAACCACAGCCAGTGCTTCTACATTATTAATACGTTTCAGTCGCGTTTCAACACGATACGGCTGGAACTGAACGTATGAAGTGTGTTTGAGTGGCAGCAGGGGGCGCCACGCACTCACCGCCTCCCAGGCACTGGGGTCGTGTTTGAACAGGGTGTGCGTGAGCTCCACCGACACGCGCTTCTTGTAGTCGGACGCCTTGTCCTCGGAGATGCGGAAGAGCACGGCGGCGGCGTACGTAGCTGGAGAGAAGGATTCAGCAGAACGCTCAGCCAAGCAGAAAAACACATCAAAACAAAACCGTGGGGACTTTAACTCCTGCGAGGAGCTGGACTGCATCGTGACGAGCTTTCTGCAAGGTCTTATTTAGAGTATTTTATGGAGTCTTATCATGTAAATAYGGGTAAAACTCCTGCCAATGTCAACATTAAGAAATATTTGGGTCAAAGAAGAATGAATGCCAGTATAAGGAGGCAGGTCTTTACKAGGCGCAGACCTTAAAGTCCCYGTTATGTCAAATTTCTGTCATAAATATTAATAAATGTGACCCGTCACATAGAGACGAGGACTAAGTMCAAAAGTRGAATGTGGAGAAATAGCCAGATAAAGGGTTTTGATTTAACCAAGTGAAAAAATTGCATTTTATCAAAATATAATGAATTAATGCCTTATCAATGTATCATTTGAATGAACTGAAATATAATCCTAAAAAAAATTTGAAGCATTTTTTGAGCTGTAGCAACAAAAAAAACTGATTTTGAGGAAAAAGCCTTAAAATTGAGTTTTTTGTTTCTTTCCAACTGAGAAATATTAATATACTGTACAATTACTACAAGGTTTCCTTTTTTATATTAACATCAAAAATTACTCAATAAATTTAAATGAAATTAGGATTCAGACCAAACAGTTATGTATTATCCTAACCAACAAGACAAACTAAAGTATCAAAATGTAGCTTTTAAAGCAGGAATCTGAAAATGTAATTAGGTCATTTTGACCAAATTTGACTTAATCATCATTTTGATATGATGGGTCACATATATTTTATTAGATAACACAGGTAGCGTATTGCAAAAAAAGAAAATTCATGTCGCTGAGATAAACGGTTGTTGAGATATTTGCAAGTCAGGTGACAGGAAGTGATGTCAAAGAGGAACGTCTGCATGTAAACAAAGCATTGCACAATAAACAACACAGACTGTAAAGAAGAATCTGACTTTTAGATTATTTTGAGCCACTACCAGAGAGATGAAGAGGCAGAGTTCAAATAATATTGTTTTAATAAACAAAAACCAGGGAGTTTTTTATTTTATTTTTCAAGACTTCACCTTTGATGTCACTTCTTGTTTCACGTTTACTGAACCAAATTCAAAAGAAAATGTGTCAGTTAGGTAACAAAATGTGTAAAATCATGTATTATGTCAAGTTTCTTAAATTTAAAGAGGTTTTCTTTAASTTTTTGTATTTGAAGGACATACTCGTCACATGAACTTTAAATCTGATCAAACCCTTAAAAAGGTGAGTTTTGACTGCTAAAATAGGGTCAGGTAAATGCTCCGAGCAGGGATCCTAAACGATCAAAGCTGCGATCACATTCAGTTCAGGTACCTGGAAGCTGCACTTAGAGTAAGTACAACACCCTTAATGCTACATTACAGTAAGCTGATGTCAGCGTGTTATCTAGACGCGTACCGATGCCCTCGTTGCTGGAGTGCAGCAGCTCCATCAGCGGAGCCGCCGCCCCCTCGGCGTCGATCGTGTCGGCGGACTGCTTGTCCAGGGCCAGCTCGCACAGGGCGCCCGCCGCCACGCGCTTCACGTTGTCCACTGGAGAGTAGAGAAGCTGCGGAGGAGAGGACGATGAGCCGAATAAAGCCTGACAAGATGAAATAATTTAAAAAAAAAAAAGAAAATCAACCAGCTGAGAGTTCCTACCTGAACGAAGAGAGGAATGGTCTGTGTGTTTGCGATTTCRCTTCTGTTGATGGGATCTCTGGCCAGGATGTGCAGAGCTCCTGTGCAACCCTCCACAATCTCCTCCATCCTCACACCATCCTGACATGAAGAGAGTTATCAGAAACATGTTTTTTTTCTTCCACTGCCATCAGTGAGCTCCACGTGACGCCAGCCCCTCCACCCACCTGGTAGGTCTGCTGGTTGGATGATCCGTGTTTCTGGGCGTCCTGGTGGGCTTTGAGCAGGAGGTTGACCAGACGGGGAATGACTCCTGCATCCCTCAGAGGGGCCTGGTTCTCTGGGCACAGGGCGAGGTTACGGATCAGGCCGACCACAGCCTTCAGGACACACGAACAACAAATAAAAATCATGAAAGAGAATGTCTCAATCAGTAAAACAAGAACTGAAAACAACCTCGTGGTTTTCCTCATATCGCTCCTTCTGGCTCAKTGACACTTTGACCTTTAGCTTTCAGCCCCACCTGCTTTTCCATCTGTCCGTTCTCCAGTTTTTATTTATTTATTATGTCTCAAAGGTGCTTTTTTATCTTCACTTTTTATATTTTGTTCCCCATAGCCCATTTTTTTCTCTTCTCTTTAGCCACATTGCAATTGTGCAACTTTGAACAAAATTATAAATGTTTTAATGAGATGATCCGTTTTTCTTCTGGATGTTTTTTGGCACATAACTCATTACACATTTATTTTTTAATTCTATCAAAAACTTTCAGCTCATTTACATCCCAGGTGCTTTGACTTTTGGTATTTCAGCAACTTTTTCAGCTAATTCAATTTAATTAAAAATACTTTATTCATCCCAGAGAGAAATTAAATATTTGCCTTTTAGTTTTTTCTGCCATTTCTCCCCTCTTTGTAAATGAATACAGCTGTCTTCAAACGCCTTAAAACAACTAAAAAAAGATTTTTTTCTGCTCCTTTCAGCCATTGTCCTGTTAATTAAAATTTTATGATTCTTTTAGCTGATATCTGCTGTTTTCTTTTAGATTTTTCTGCAATGTTTTTTTTTCTCTTTAAAAATAAATACAGCTGTCTACAACATCCTTAAAACCTAATTGTTTCTTAATCTTTACTGCAGTTTTTAAATCTTTTRTTTTGGTTCTGCTTTTTAACATGTTTTTGCAAATTTCAGCTTCAACTACTTTTTTTGTGCCAATTTTATTTTTCTTTCTCCTTCTTTCAGTCATTCTGTTGATTAAAACATTTTATGCTTCTTTTAGCTGGTAGCTGCTGTTTTCTGCCTTTTATAGCTACTCTGTAGCCATTTGAAGCTAGTTTTAGCTTTCTTCATCTAAATTCACTTTGTGTCAATTTTACCTTTTTATCTAATTTCGGTTGCTTTAGATATTTTACAACAAACTGAAACTTTTTGTACTCCTTGTTTTTCTGTCAACGTGAGCTTTACTCCATCTGCTAATTTCAGCTCCCAGTTTTTCTTCCAGTTTACTTTAGTTTTCCAACTTTCAGCTTTTCAAATGTAAATCACATAAACAGTTTTGCTTTTAAACATTCAGTTTTTTCAGCAGCTTTCAGGAAAAATCCTTTAACATTAAACATTCACAAAACATTTGTTCTTTTTCATGAGGATTAATCCCAGTAGAAATGTTCAATCACTCCTGACAGAGTTAAGAATCTGCAGGGTTATGAGTAAAACTAGAAAATGAGATTTTGCCYCGGTTCCCCTCCACGCTCAGAATCACTCCCCCACCCTGGTCCAGCAGCCCACCTTGACGACTGGGAAGCGGTACGGCGGGTTGATCAGCTTGACGATGGCGGGGATGCCGTAGTGGTTCCTCACTGCGTGCTGGGCCAGCTCGGCGTTCTGGTGGCGCGAGGTGAGGTGGCGCAGGGCGCAGACGGCGGGCTCCGTCACGTCCTCCTTCTCCCCGGCACGCAGGATGGTGTGGATGAGCGCCTCCACGCCGTTGCTTTGGGTGACCAGAGATTTGTTGTGGGCGTTGTTGCACGTGAGGTTGGACAGGATGCCCGTGGCGCAGGTGAGCATGTTGAGCTCGTCTGAACTGAGGAGGCCCACCAGAACCTGCAGCAGGCTGTCCATTCCCTCCTGGATGAGGCGAGAAGACACGTTTCTCGTGAGCGGGTCATTTTGTTAGCGGACATGGAGGTCTTTAAAAGGGTGAACTCGGACCTGTTTGGTGGCGGCGTCGGACAGGTTCCTGAGGGTCCACAGGCAGTTCTGCGTCAGACGCTGGCTGGTACCTGTGAGATGTTTGCCCAGAGCCTGCATCCCACCTGACGGGACAGAACAAAGCAGGGAAGTCAAAACATTACCAAATTAAAAAATAAAAAATAAACAAAATTTTTAAACCCTGCTGAGCTCCTGAACTGTTTCATATGTTAATATTATTGCATGCGAGCGTTAGGAGTTCACTTCCACTGTGATAACTACAAAACACGAGCTGCAGCAGAACTGGCTGGACTGGTTTCAACCCTTCACAATAAAAGCCTCAAACAGACACATGCTAACTTTCACTAAATACTTTGAAAATTCCTGGTGGTCTGGTTTCCTGAAGAACAATAATATCATCTAGTGTCACAACCTTTACAGTTTTTTAAGGTTAGCACTCAGTCGATTTGTTGGAGACTCTGTTTTTAAAGCCAGTTGTGAAAGTTCCACCGCAGCTGGAAATAAAGCCACACCCTGGATAGGTTCGAGCAAAGTTTTGCAGGTTAATTTGTAGTTAAGTCAGTGCACTCATAAACTGATAAATATGGTGTCATCGTAAAGAAAAGGCTACAAAACGTTGCTCCGCCTGAATATTTACCTTGTACACACAGGTGTGTTCTACCACACACACCTACTATGTCTCTCTGTCCTTGTGGGGACTTTCTATCGACTTCCATTCATTTATTGTTAATTTTATATACTAACCCTGACAATTTATTTACCCTAAAACTAACCTCACAGGTACCTACCTGACCCTAAAACAAACTTAAACTCAATTCACACCTTGGTCCTAAACCCAACCCCCACACCCAAAATCAGCCCCTGAAGTCGTGGGGACTGGGCTTTGGTCCCCACAAGGCTGCATTTTCCTGAGAAATCGTCCCCAACAAGTAGCAAAAACAAGGGCACACACACACACACACACACACACACACACACACACACACACACACACACACACACACACACACACCATACCAGCTTCTACAATGGCCGGCTTGTTGCTGGGGCACACAGAGAGGACTTTGAGAACACGGCTTGTGGTCCACAGCAGCTTCTCATAGTTGTAGTTTCTCATGATGTGAACAAGACCCTCGGGACCCCCGTTGGCGAGGATGATCAACTGTGAAACAGAGAGACTGTCAGTTTGTGCTGCTTTTTTTTAAAACAATAATAATTATTATTTTTTTTACATTACAATCCCATGCCATGTGCATGAAACGAACACCTGCTGATTATATTCTTATTTTATTACTTGTAAAAGAGTAAAAAAATTAAAGCAACCACACCCAAACATCAACACTAAGCCAGCACCTGAACACGTCTGTTCTCACGCCACACCCAAAACAAAAACATGTGCTCAGAAATCCAGGTTTCACATTACAATATTTGGCAGCTTCAATGTGTAACACTCTTTGTCTTGCATCCAAAAGCACACAATGTTCCACCCTCTCACTCTCACACACACACACACACACACACACA
>NW_013952468.1:209725-217512 GCF_001266775.1 Austrofundulus limnaeus
CACACACACACACACACACACACACACACACACACACACACACACACACACACACACACACACACACACACACCTTGCTCTCCTGGTTTCCATACGACAGCAGCTGCAGACAGTCTGTGGTGATGGCCAGGAACTTGGGGTTGCTCTTCTTCAGCAGGGGGACCATCCTCTGGAGGCCGTCGGCCAGACGCACGGCCATCTTGGCACCCTCCTGGTGCAGCAGCAGGTTGTGGAGGGTGGTGATGGCGTAGAAGAGCACCGCCTCCATGGGGGAGCTGAGGAAGACAAAWACATGCATCGGTCAAACCTAAGAACAGCTATTTCAAGTACCAAAACTGACTTTAGGTGACGTGTTTGAGAGCTGAGATGGGTGATTCTTTAAACTGTGGGGACTAACGTCACACCTGAGCATACGGACGAGGGCGGGGATCCCTCCTGACTTGAAGATGGCRAGCAGACCCTCCCTCTGGTGGGACAGGTTGTGGAGGATGCTGGTTGTTGCTTTGGCCGTTTCCATGTCGCTCGTGTTCTGCATGGCGCGGACCACCGCCGCCACCATCTGAGGGGACTGCGTCAGGGCGTGCCGCGAGGCCTCCTTACGAGTCAGCTGGTTGACRATCTGAGCTGCCTTGCTAACCACCACCTGATAACAGATTATTAATAATGGAATTATCACATTTAAGAGATAAACGTGAACAGAAAGGTTTTTAAATCACAATTAAAAACCAGATTATTCCTCTGAATCTCAGCTAAAATAAAAAGAAAGTACAATCAAATGTTCCAACTCGTCACCTGGTCTTCGTCGTTGAGCAGTTTGGTGAGCTCCGGCATGGCCCGGGACGCCAGCTCGGCGTCATCCTGGTAGTTGATGAGATGGACAATGGCCGTTTTGAGCAGCTGAGATGGCTCGGCCAGCTTTTGCACGTTGGTCATCTGGGACGGATCCGTCTGGGTGGACAGGATGGTGACGCCGGACTCCAGCGACTCGGGGAACATGGCTTCTCTCACCCGCTGTGCTCTGGTCAATGTGTACTTGTCATGTAAATCTGGAAAAATCATGTCMAAGTAAAAATTTTYAAAGTGTGGCTTTTAKCCTCRTAATGTTAGGTCTGAACACTGCTTTGGACTCACCAGGATTCTCTCTTGTGACGGTGGTGGTCATGGTGTAATGCCTCGATGTTACCATCTCGTCATCATTGATGGTGTTGGCTCCTGACTGGATGCCCGAGTCGAGGCCGTACATCTTCTGCTGCCACTCTTCCACCTTCACCGAGCCGCTTTTCATCTCTCCCACTGCCAAACACCGAGACAATCAACCAGTGAGGCAGCTGAGGAGTKTTGAACAATTTCATAAACATCGTGAAAAAATTAAGAGTCTTTGGCTGAATTGTTAAAAATACTTCATCTTCYACTTTTTCCTAAAGCCAAAAGGTCCAGGAGAGAAACCCAGACACTCCTCTCCACAGAGACACTCRGCTCCTTTTGCAGGGACCCCCAAGGACAGAGGATACAYAATCCCTCCAGCAAGGTCTGGGTTTGCCCCGGGGCCTCTTTGCAATGGGACATGCCTGGAAAACCTYCAAAGGGAGGTGTCCAGGAGGCATCCTATTCAAGATGACAGATCAACAGACTCCTTTCAATGTGAAGGAGCAGCGGCTCTACTCCAAACTCCCCCTCGGCTGAGCTCGGCCCGCCTCTGAAGGAAGCTCCTTTCAGCAGCTTGTGTATGAGATCTCAGTCTTTCAGTCATGATCCACCTCATGACCACAGGTGAGGGTTGGAACATAGACCAGTAAATCAAGAGCCGTTCTGTTCCCCTCAAATCTTTCTTCAATGTGACTGACCAAAGAGACCCCCCTCATTAAAGAGGACGAGGTCTTGATCCATCCCTCCAACACTGGTGAACATAACTCACTTCAAACTCCTCCACTTGAGGCTAAACCTCCCCACAAACCCCAGAGGGTGTCATTCCACCCGTCACTGGTTGAGAACCATGACACTTGGCCAGTGTTGTGTAAAGTACCTCAAAGTGATACTTGAGTAAAGGTACAAGTATCTCATCATAAAAATACTTTGGTAAAAGTTAAAGTCTTCTCTAAAAATATCTCTTGAGTAAAAGTCTTAAAGTATCTGATATTTTTGTACTATATCAAAAGTAAATTTCTGACACAAAATCTACTTAAGTATTAAAAGTAAAASTWCTGAGTAWAAGTGAGCTGTTAGATTTTCCAAAATGACATTTATTGGGAGGTGACTTCTCCAAAAAATATATTTTCTAACAGCGTGCAGCTGTGATGGGTTGTGTACAAGATAATAGTGTGYCAGAATGGTATATATTTATACTTCTCATCCAACCACAATTAAATTCACTCTATCCAGGAGACAATTTATCAGGATAGTATTTTTTAAGTAATAACAACTCGGAATAAAATAGGAGTAACGACTTTCTACTTCTTACMTTTTTAAAAAATGTAGTGAGTAGAAAGTACAGATGATTGTGTAAAAATGTAATGAGTAAAAGTAAAAAGTMCGCTGAAAAATAATTACTCAAGTAAAGTACAGATAACCAAAATTTCTACTTAAGTACAGTAACAAAGTATTTGTACTTAGTTACTTTACAACCCTGCGCTCGGCTGCACAGTGCACACTGAAGGTCTTGGCTCAAAGGTGCCAACAGAACCACATCATCTGCATAAAGCAGAAAAGAGACCCTGAAGTTCTCAAACCAGACACCCTCCTCTCCAGGACTGCTCCTTCAGACCATGTCCACRAACCAGACCGAGTCCAACAGAGTCCAAGGATGAAGACACAAATCCAGGTCTGATTACAGGGACCGGACTGACCCGGTTAGCTTAAAATTACCTCACAAACTATTTGTCTGCGACGCTGAATCAAAGTGATAAAAACAAAACATTCAAGATTAAACGAGTAACAATCTGACTTGGTTCAGTTTATTCAAGGCTGAATCGAAGATTCTTGTCCGACRACCTTTAGAGCAGATTAATTTATCATGTCCTAAAGTTTAATGTTTGCAGCATGCATCTGTGTTTAAACATGCAGATATTCTTACTATTATAAGAGTGGCCTTTATGTGAACACATGAAAACAGGCTGGTGTTTAAATCTAATAAATAAATACTCTAAAAGATTCATAATGATGCCACTTAACTCAAAAAAAAAAAAAAACCCCACAAATGCTCTAAAAATACTCTTTACAGTCTAATTTAGTCTAAATAGCTAATTCTGTTACTGTTTTGCATATAAAAAGGAATTTATTTTTAGGCCAATGGACATTTAAAGGCAATTTGTAAACCTTTTTTAATAAACAGGCTATTTTAGACAAAAAAAGAAAAAGAAATATCACAATTTTATAGCAAAACAAGGTTAGTTTTTGCCATTTTTCTTAGATTTAACATATGTCTTACTGCATGTCATACAATCTTTCTAAATAATTAAGCTAACCTGATATTTACAGTCTTAAATAAACTGATGGGTTTTTGTCWATTTAAATCACCTATAATATAGACTTTTCACACAGCCACACAAAGGGTTTTTCTTATAACATAACAGAACAATGTTATTAGAAAATACTTCAGTTAATAYCAGCATTCAATGACACAGCAAAATGTTTTATAGAATTCAGGTAAGGGTCCAAATAACTCAAATATTTAGCTTTCAACATGATTTATGYGCGCCAGTGAGCAGGGATTATATAACAAAAAGAACAGAACAGAGACATTAGAAGAGATGAGAAGAAAAAGGGCTGAACGACTTACTTTGCATCGCCATCCTCGTCTCTGGATATCAAAGCAACGATGGAGCAAACCTGAAACACACAGAGAAGCAAAGCGCTGATTTCCCTGATTGTCTCRGCTCTGAATGGTGCAGACACGTTTGACTACGAGCCCGTGTTTTCATGAAACCCTGAACATTCTGGCACGCTCTCTGCCTCCTTCGCACAAGGCTGTCATTTTGCTTTTCTCGTCTGCCAAGTCGGACCCTCCTTCCCTGCAGCCAGGCACTCTGACCTGGAAACGACAACACGAGCWGCAGCAGCGGCGGCGGCGGGAGGAGGAGGAGGAGGGGAGGGCGGTGAAGCGAAGTGGGTGGAGAGACAGCTGCATGTCAGGAATTTTCAGAGGCGACCTTTAACCCCGGGCCCCCACCCATGCAGCTGGGAGCAGCCTGCTGCTGACGTACGCTAATCATGAACTCAGTCAGGTTTGGATCTTACAGAAAGTGCGTGTCTTTGTGTGTGTGCAAGAACACACCTCATCACGAAAACCTCTGAGAAAATGTCAGCGACTTGACCTTTCTTATTAAAATTCAGTGATTTGGAAACACAAAAACAAGACGCACAAATTAAACTACAAGTCCTGCTGCTAAAACCAACATTTAATAACGAATTGGAATGTTTTCGCACAGCGCTGTGAGACGACTGCATAAATAAACTGATTTAAACTGAATGCATAATGCTCGCCGCCTTGCATGCCGAAGTTTTAACAGAAATCTGATGTGCTCAGAGTGTGTGATAACTGCGACTCTCAGCTGCTACCACTGCAAAGTTTAGCTTAATGTGTGTAAAAATAACTGAAATACAAGCATTGTGCTTGATTAACGGTGGCWGCCATCTTGAATTGCTTTGACTCCAGATGTTTGTTAGAGTACAGGTTTAAATCATTAATTTCTGAGCGCTTCATTGAAATTTGTCCATTGGTGTATTAGATATTTTGCTAACAGAGACACGAACGCACCTTTAATGAGGCAAACATTAAAAAATATGAAGAAAAATGTGGAATATCAGTATACTTCATTCTAATTAGCTCATAGGACCTTTAGCTTTATCTTTAAAAGATAACAGAATCAGAAAGGAAATTTATTAAAAACAAAGCTAACGCTAAAGCTAGCGTCATAAAGCCAAACATGAAAGCTTCTTCATGATTTTGTAAAAACAGGTAAATTCAGATTTATTATTGCTCATAAACAAACAGTTCTGTTCGGACTAAAAGGATTAAACGTTTAAAAATATAACCTGTGAGTAAAAGTTCAACATGTCAGAGGAGTTTAATATACGACCAGAGAAGAATCTGATTCCTCCAGACTCATCATCATCACTACATCTTGTCTTGTTCAGATTAGGATTGTATATTCAGATTGGGGATTTATTTTTTTATAATCCAATATGAGTCAGAAACTGTCTATTTAAAACTAAAGATCTAAATGTTTTTGTTTTGCAGCTTGAAAAAAATAAAAAAAAAACTGAAATGACAAATTTTCTTTAATATTTTCCAGGTATTATGTTCAGTTTTTACCTTTCGACTCAGATGTCATCMCTGAGAGGTCAATTATATGAGGCCTATGTCATGAGAGGTGGGTGATCATGTACCTGAACGCATCTTTGCATTTGTGTTTGTTAGCAAAATATCTCATGAACAACTGGATAAATTCTAATGAAACTTTTTTTTGCATATTTGACTGATTAAACACTGACTGGAGTCAATTCAAGCAAAAAAAAAAAAGGTGACTGAATTTTACAAATATTAAGCTAAAGTTGTTGTAGGAGTAGCTGAGAGTCATCCTCAACTGGGATCATAGAACAGGCTCCGCCCCTTTAATCATAATATGATGTTTGAAACTTGGACAATGCAGTAGTGGGTGATATGCATTTTAAAGAATTCTGTTTTTCTTTGACAATTTATTTCCAAAAGCTTTAAAAGTCAGATTGTAATGATCTAGAAAATGAGGTATAATAACTTYTGAAATAAATACCATAATGATAGGAAATTGTGAGCAGCTAGACTTTTATTTGGCTTCAAATGTTCATTAAAACTTGTTTTATGAACTCAGGATGTGTAGTTTTGTTGCCAGGTTGTGTAGCTGCTGTGTTCTTGTTGGTGCAAGTTTTTCTACACCCTTAATTGACCTAAAAAAAATCTCACTACATTAACAAAACAGATTTTTTTGTACTTGTATTTTTATGTGCTTCATTCAATTCATGTTCCTGTTAGTAAAACTGTCCACATGTGGTTGATTAAAAAACTTTTTGTGTGTCAGAAACACGAACCCTGGTCCTTCCAYCGGGTTTGCTTTCATCTGCCGAAGTGAACATCAACATTTCTGCAGCTTCAGTGACGGTCGCCACAGAAATTCCCTTAAATCCCAAAGAAATCTGCATTTCTACTGACTGCCTGTCGCAGCTCYTGATATACGACACGTTTCACAACAAGCTCTCTGTTCGGCTCGCAAGTGTTTTCAGATGTTCGGCTGTTTCAGGAATCTTTGTCAGGAAAATCGACGAGGAGGGCTGTGTGCTTGTTTCACAGATATTAAAGCTGCGCTGGAGGTTCAACAACAACAACAACAACAACCACAACAACCACCATCCCGAAAGCCTTTTTGGATTAGTTTTTCCATCTTTACAACCACTAAAACAAAAAGGCAAAAAGGACTACATATATTCCTACATCAACATAAAATCAGAAGCAAATAATAAACCTGAAACCAGATAGATAGATAGATAGATAGATAGATAGATAGATAGATAGATAGATAGATAGATAGATAGATAGATAGATAGATAGATAGATAGATANGATAGATAGATAGATAGATAGATAGATAGATAGATAGATAGATAGATAGATAGATAGATAGATAGATAGATAGATAAACTGAGCAGAACAGCAGTTAAAAGCTAAATGAAGCAAAACGGTAGACAAAAAGGAACAACAGTGACAAAAAGGCTAGTTTAAAAACAGCAAAAATTTAGTTGAAAGCCAAAAGGTAGCAAAAGGCTAGTGGAATGCTARAAGTGTCAAAAGCCTAGTCAAAACCAGCAAAAAGTGAGTTAAAAGATAAGAATAGCAGAAGGTTAGCTTAAAGATTAAATAAATGTTATATAAAAACTAAAAAGTAGCAGGAGGCTAGCTAGAAGCTAAAAAAAAGAGCATGAGACAAAAACAAATCAGGTGCTCTGAAGCAGATTTAAATTAAAACAATGCTTTTGAAAAACAATTGAAAAGATTAAAACATTAAATATTTTAAAAAGCATAAAAAGTTACAAAAACGACTTGGATTTTAAATCAGTTTCACACAAATGTTCGATTTGGATGTAAAGTTGTTTAAAGGAGCCTGAGGTTGTTTGAGCCACGAGTTTTTGAATAAAACCTATAAAAACTTGTTATATAAAGTCGTTTCCCTGACTTCACGCTGCATGTTTACACTGGTTTGAGGGTGTGAACCTGTCTAGTTTCTGCAGGGATGTTTGTCATCACAATTTGCATAAAATGGAAAACAAATCCAAATGCATCATAGTCTATTTTCCTTTTTTCCAAAGTTTTGCTGAACAAAAAAAAAAAATGAATTTGCATATTTCTTTCTGCAGATGCATGCCTTTCCCCGTCTTTTTCCTTAAAACTCCAAACTATTGGTTAAACCTGATATTCTTGTGAGGTTTCAGCACGTTCACTTCCACAGAGGAGGAGAAGATGAAGATGTTTGGTGAGTTTAAGCTGCTGAGGCAGAAAGTCCCGCGGGCCGGGCCGGGCCCCCCGGGGCTCTGTCTGTACTTGCAGCTACTCGCTGCCTGACATGAAGCACTGACTCATCGGACCGCAGACGGCTCTGCTCTTCATGTTCACCTCTCCAGAAAGAGAAGGTGCGGTTTCTCGTTAACAGACTCCTGAAGWCTGATCGCTCGTCATCACCCCCGCTTCATTTTTCTGCTGAGAAATAAAAGCTGATGATCTTCAGGGGGTTTGGGGGGAAATTTCCGGCTGTGTTAGTAAA
>NW_013952468.1:217647-228697 GCF_001266775.1 Austrofundulus limnaeus
GTCGTGTAGGCTTTGTTTTCCTGGGCGAGGCAGCGGGTTCAGTCAACTGTTGCAGCGCTGCAACTCGCCCTGCCTGCTGCCTTGGCAACATTCAGACACTGTTTTGTTGAACAATTATCTCCTCTCCAATCTGATTACTGATAACTGTTCCCTCATCTGTTTGCTTGTTTTTTTTTTTTACCAACAAATTAAAAAGGGATTAAAATCATCCAGAATTAAAAATGTTAACATATATATCAARGTGAAGCTAAAAACCAAGCTTAACTTCTGACTAAAACCCAATTCTTTGTATATTTTGATGACTTTCTGCTGATCTCAGCTGTTCTGTACCTCATTCTAGACTTTGCTCTCTACTAGTTAATAAATGATGCCTTCTTTCACTCTCACCGGACCTCTCTCTGTTGTCGACACTGCTGTTTTTCCACCCACACACACACAGACAGACACACACCAGCGATAACACAGGGGCCGTAGTCAGGGTGAAACCCACATTTCACACCAGGGCCCCTCCCACCTCCTTGTTAAGCAACAGCCTCTGGATGACTTCAGGAGGCTTCTTCCCAAAAAACAAAAACAGCCTTCGCAGTGAAGCCAGGAATGTGCGTCAGGGAGAGCTGCCAACGAGCAAGTTGTGACAGAGAAGCAGGCGTTGAGAAACACTTCAGCTCTCGCTCTGCTCGAACACCGGTGTGACATTCCACGCCAACGTCGTACATTCAGCCTGAAAAWGACTTTTTTATAAACATTCAAGAATTTAAAAACTCATCCAAGCCCCCCCCTCTCTCTCCCACTCATCTGTGAATTCACGACTGAAACTATGAGRACATGACAACACAAAGGATGAGTAAGTCTAACGAGAACAAACCGTCCTCCCCCCTCCTCCCCCACAGGCACGTCGAACAGGGAGYGCCTCCGCTGCAACGACAGCTTCTTGATAAGGGTGTGGCCGAGTCGGGGCGAGTACACCTGAAGAGAATTTAACAGGTGACCTGTCCTCGGTAAACTGCAGGTAATTAAGATGTTGTGGAACTAAAAAAAAAAAAMAAAAAAAAAAAAAACAGCTCTTCTCTGGATCACAGCAGGAATAAATCAGGTCAGAGAAAAGCCCCTCCAGAGAGTCTGGTTCTGTTCCAGTCGTATCCAAGCACCAGTTTTGGACTTTCTTATCCAGGCTTCGGCTCGTTTGGCTCTCTCCACAGCAGAGTTTCAAACTGAGGTCATCTCATGTTGAGAAGTGACAACATGTTGGTCAAACCTCGACATTAAACTTTTACGTGATCTCATGGAATATCGCAATCTCTCGCATGATCTGTTGGCGTGTGGAGTAGGTGTTGTGAATGACTCTTCAGCTGCGACCACGCCAAATTTCAGCTCAGTGGCTTCAGATTCACTGCGGTGCAGCCGTTTTCATGTCAGCTAAGATCGATTAGCTGTGGCGGCCATATTGAATCAGGCTGTCTGCAGGTTGTACATCTACTGATAATTTCCTGAGACTTTAAAATGAATCTAGAGGTTCAGGAGATATTTTGCAAACAATAAGATAATCACTGAACAGTTTTAAACACCTGTTTCAGAACATAAAGCCCAAACACACAAATCAGAATAAAGTAAAAGTTTAAACAAACATCATTACTTGTCCTGCTGCCAAAAGTTAGAGGAAACTGATCTCCTTTTGTCTCAGCTCGTGGGCCAGAAGCCAAATAGGCTGAGAGCTCAGCAGAAACACTGGATAATTAAAAAAAAAAGTCTAGAACAAACAGTACCAGAGAAGTCCACATGAACTCGCTTCTGATTGAATTAATACTAAAACAGAAGATTAAAATGAGCGAAAACAATGACAAACTGCAACATGTCGTCTTCAAGTCAAAGTTTCACTGTAAAACATCTGATCGGTGCATATTTCCTCATGTCACTGCCAGCAGGGAGGCAGATACGAGAGCGCCGAGGCTAAACCCAACCACATCTGGTGTCAATGTGGGTTCAGACCAGCACGTCTTATGTTTGGGCTGACAAGCAAGTTAAAGCAGATTATTTCAGCCCACATCTGTAAAGCTTCTCGCACCATCTGGGCAGATGAACTAAATGACACACAGGCCAGGCCAACACACACACGCATCACGTCCTGTCACATATACGCCCCCCTGCAGGCAACCCACACTCCTCTCATTATGATCCGTTTCCCACAGGACTTTGACTCACTTCCTGCTCTCACGCCGTCCGATCCTCCTGTCCCGCTGGGCTCGTCGGGTCAGCTGAGTCTCTGCGTCCTGTCACTTCGCACCCCATCTCCATGAGATGACCCTCAACATGTCTGCCGACCCTTCAGGTCGACCCAACCTGTGCAGCGGTAGTGGTTCTGCAGTAGCAGCGGGCCATCCTGGATCACTGTTAGCTATAAATCAATAAGCACGGATGGGAATCGGCATGCAGCTAATGGTGTTATTGTGGTGACAGGAAGTGGTGGTCAGTGTTTTATCGGACTCACCGAGGCTGTTAGATCATCTGGACAGAGGAAGTGAAGGTTCTTCCGTACATTTTCAGCAATTAAAGTACTTCCTATTCTTTGTACTTTTTTWAAACCTTGAGCATCAACAACAACAGTGACATGAGATCTAGTTTTTGCAAMTTTTGTACTTTTTAATTCATTGATCCGTTCAAACATCATATTCATTCATTCATTCATTCATTAGATTCATGTATTCCTTCTTTAACTTACCGTTAGCTTTCAGCTAATGTCTTGATAATTTTAGCAAACATTTTCTTTGTTTAGCCATATTTAGTTTTTAGCTAACAATTTAAACCATTATTGCTTTCAGCTACAGTTTATTTTGCAGCCTCTTTTTGTTTTCAATAGTTTTAGTTATTGCATTTTCAACTTTTAGATAGTTTTACTAAGTTAGGCTTTACCCTCGCAAATGTCCACATTTAGCTTCTGCTGTGCTGATTTCAGCTTTTATCTACTGTTTTGCTGATTTTTTATTTGCAGTTTTGCTAATCAACCTTTAGCTACTGCCGCACTGATTTCAGCTTTCAGCTACTGCCATGCTGATTTAAGCTTTTAGCTACTGCAGTCCTGACTTCAGCTTTTAACTACTGTTTTGCTAATTTTGTCTTTTTGCCAGTGTTTTGCAGATTTTTTTTATTTACTGTTGTGTGGATTTCAGCTTTTAGCTACTGCAGTGCTGATTTCAGATTGCTGTACAGATTTAAGCTTTTAGCTACTGCAGTGCTCATTTCAGCTTTCATCTACTGTTTTGCTAATTTTGTCTTAATGCCAGTGTTTTGCAGATTTTTTTATTTACTGTTTTGCACAACCTTTAGCTACTTTTGTGCCGGTTTAAGCCTTAAGCTACTGTTTTGATAATTGTCTTTTTACCAGAGTTTTGCTGATTTTTTTTTATTTACTGTTGTGCTGATTTCAGCTTTTAGCTACTCCTCTGCTGATTTTAGTTGATGCTCTTCTGTTATTGATGCTTGTAGATGCTTGTAACAATATGCCACGATTCCCTCTACAAATGTAAATTTGCTGCAGAAAAGGCAGCAGGAATGCTGAGTGCATTCATATCGCTCTGCAAATTTCAGCGAGGTCATTCAGCTCTCAGCGTTTGTAATTTCACCCTAATTAGAAAAGATGCACTCTTCCTAAACACACTGAAATGGGAGCACAATTACAGGAGGGAAAACACAYTCAGGAGGAAGAAAGCCACATTTAGTAAAACTTTTACATCTGGGTGATAAAACCAGACGCAGCAGCGACAACATAAAAGCTCACAGAGAGGAAACACGTTAGTGGTGTTTACTTCAGCAACACGCAGGCTGAATTCATCTGAATGTGGCCGGCAGAGCACAGCTACAGTTGAACCAACGTGAATAAAAAAAGCAGCAGCAGAATGGCTAAAGGCTCTTGTTCTGCCAATTGTTTCACTGCCGCCACTTTAATGAGTCAAATTAGGCCAGTGGATGCACCGTAGTACGGTGGCTGTACACTGGAGCGTAGCTGTTTACTCCCTCTGGGGTCTCGCTGTGAACCAAAGGAAATGTGAGCGGTCTCGGAGGAGGTGCCCGAGTGCTGACCAGAATCACATTACACAGAACTGATAAAGGAGGAGGGGACCGAGCGAAAAGCAAAGATCTCAAGTAGCAATAAATGTTCGCCTGCATGGCCCGGAAGGAAATGTTCATTGAACAGTTCTTTAGAAATACCTTCGCAGATTTCAGAAATGAAAATGAATTCGACTTTAAATTAATTGCCTACATTCTCTTAAAGGATTGCTCGCCACCTTTCATGCCAGAGATTGACTTAAATAGTCTCAAGAAGACAGATGAAGCTGTTTTGGTCAAACCTTGTAAATAAGGTTGAGCTAAAAACTCGCCAAACTTTAGCACACTGAGTACATGTTGAAGAGTCTCCAAAGGCAGAGATGCTTTGTTTTTAATTTAAAAGACGGAAGTCCCCCCCATCTCTTTCATGCTGTCCGGTTAATAGTAGGAAGGAAGAGGATGGACKGAGTCTCTGACAGCACAGAGAGCGTCTGTGTCACTTTGTTTGGGACGGAGAGAGGAAAAGAGTAGCTGCATTGTCCCGCTGACTGCTGCTGCAGTGAGAAAACTGCTCAAGTGTCCCCCGCTGGGGTCCGAGCAGAAAGGACCGAAAGCACATCAAGATGGCTCAGTGTGCTCAACGGGCCCAAACCAGAACCCGGCCCGGCGCTCAGCGGCTTCTTCAGCTACTATGCATCAGCCTGGGCGCTGTGGAGATGTGACAGGTGATTAATTTTCAGGATTAGAGACACAAGGGAGCTGGGAGGGTTCCGCTTAGGAGAGAAWCTCTGAGGAGACCCTAAAGATGAGTTCATCTGTGAAGTTTGGGTTTAGCTTGTGCTGCAGGTAAACCACAAAAACAGAGCCACTCATTCTGATGTCATCGGCAAAAAAAACAGGATAACGTTAGCAAAATGTCCCACGACTCACTGARCAAAACTGAATGAAGCTGATCTACAATGTTTTTGACCCTATTCAATATGGCCGCCACAGCCAATGGTCTTTAGAAAGCACAAAAAATGGCTACAATTTTACAGCTGTAGAGCTAAAATTAAGCGTGGTAGTATATAAGCATAGCATCTTTCTTAAAATATTTGTAATAACTGTTGCTTTTATCCTTGTTTGTTAGCAAAATATCTCATGAACCACTTGGARTTTGATAAGAGTAAACATTGGCTGCACATTTACAATGGGTTGAGGTTTAGAGTCAATCCMATTCAAGATGGCCACCATTCAGTCTTAGCCTACATATAAATGGTTATACCTCTGTGAATTTTATAAACRCAGAGATAAAACTAGGTGTGGTAGTAGCTGAGAGTCATTCAAAACACATACTCCAAGCTCTACCGCCATGTGAGGTCACTGAAGATTTGGCAACACATTCTTTCACGAGTTGCTAGTCTGTTCTCAGACAAAACCTCTAAATACCAACTTTGACCGAACAAAGAGGAAACGCAGGAAGAATGGCAGTGACTCACTCTAAGCTCCCATGCATTTTCCAAACCGTGGTTGGTGTTTTGTAATAAACACTCACACACGCCAAGGTTGTGCAACTTTCAACACTTTCACGATCCTCCTAAAACACGGAGCATGGGACACAAAAGTGACCCAATTTCAGTCTTTTAAAATGAAAAAAAAAGAAGAAAAAACTCCCTTTCAATCTTCAGACATTCTCGATGCTTATCTGYCAAGTCGAGCTTCCCTGCTGCTTTGCTTTCTGTTTCAGCCACACCCCACAAGATCTCTGAGAAGTGTAATTAAAAAGAAATGGGAGGAGGTGAAGAAAAACAGACACCACAGGACTCTGCAGAACTCAGCCAAATCATCCAGCTATGAAAACTCTCTTCAGAGTCACCGTCCACTTCCTCTAAGCTTGCATAATTAAAAAAAAAAGTTATCAATGGTAATGGGTTCAAAGGAAAAAAAAACCAGTTGGACTCAGCTATTTCCAGTAAGTAGTTGCAGAGGTGTGTGGGAGTTTCAGACAGCTTTGATAAGAGCTGAATTGAAACGACCAACATGGTGGATGTTCAAAAGGCTTTTAAAGTGCCACCAGCGAGGATAAACCACCATTAGGCCTTTGACATTTTCAGTAAAAGACCTTTTCTTGCACTTGTTTGATCCAATCGAGAAAACCGCTGAAGGTAAATAATTAACTTTATGGACTTTGTGGGCAGAGCTCAGCTGGATACTGTCAGCTATACTTGATTAGCATTTTACCACTGCACCTTGCTCAAAGTGTCTGACTTAATGCTTTGTTACCAACAGCAGAAAAATCTCACATGAATGGATGTTTTTGCTTCTTATTATAAACAGAGAAACTCAGAAAGCTTTTTTCAATCCGATAATCTAGCTGTTCTCAGTTTTACAGTAATGGGTTAATGATTCACCAGGCATCATGAGTCATTTTGACCCAAGGGCAGCAGCGGGSTTGAAGCCAAAACTGTCAAATTTTAAGAAAATATAAGAATTTGGTTTGTTGCTGGTTTRACTTGGTAAAAAGAATATTCAAAGAACTGAATGTCTAAAGGCTGCAATTTGGATAAAAATCGTTTGGCTTTCCTTGGAAGTTGTTTCAAACTCGTTAGTCATCGTTCTCCTTTCCGTACACAATATCTGACGCTCCTGTCTCGAAAATATTTGAGCGTGAAGTTGTTTCTTGGCAACCATCATCAATCAACACTCATCCACTTTGGTCCTGGCACCGCGTCAACTTGCCATTAGCTTGTCAGTCCTGCAGAATTAATCCCAGTCTATTTCAGGAGCTATCCATAACAGGTTAGATATTAATTATTCAACTTTCATAGAAGCTCACATGAAAAAGTCTGAACTATCACTCTCATCATGACGCGAGTTCATGGGAAACTTTTTGTTTAYGCACTCCTTTCTTCACAGGAACATTGAAAATAAAAGAGCGGTAATTTTCAAACATGGAGGTGATCGTCGGCTTTACCCGAGCTGCTGCTCCGTCAGGCACCAGCGGACACAGACAGGATGAGAAATAAATCCAAGGGGTAAAAACATCAACCAAGAGGTCAAGATGTGTGTCATTCAGTAATCTCCTTTAAAAACGTGGACCCATTTACACACTAAAGGATCCCCTGGCCTCTTAATGTAGGACACTATCAGGGAATTAGGTGCAGGGGGATCAGGGATTAGCAATGTGCCACCGTGGCTGTGGCCGCAAAATCTACTGTAAGTAACCCTCGTGGTCATCCCACCAGCCGTCCACCCYGCTCCCCGAGGGCAGACAGGAACAGCTTTCCAAACACGCCTCCGTCTGCTGCGGGACTACGAGCCAGGTTGGCACAGAGTCCGACTCAAACTGCAACACATCAGACAACCCTCAGCTGGACGCGTTCATCAGAAACTCAGCTGGACGTCAGGGTCTGGAGGAAGCTTTCCGGTGATTTCTGAGGTCCTGTTTACACRACAACAGCAGCTGTTCTCTGACATCAAAGCATTTGGAGTTGACAGTGTTGAACGCGCCACAGACGGCTGCAGTCGATAGTTTTTCTGCACCTGATCGAATAGGTGAACATTAATTCTGGGCTGCCCTTCATATTGAAGCTTTAAAGTGCCTGTGATATGAAATTTTTAAAATAAATGTAAAGGAATTATTGGAAAGATAACATTATTAGCATATTGCAAAAATAATTTCCTGCTGCTGAGATGAACAGTTGTTGAGATATTTGCATGTGAAGGAGCAGGAAGTGATGTCAAAGGGGAATGCCTGCATGGAACAAAGCATTGATAAAAAAGCTAACGACACAGACTGTAGAGAAGGATCTGATGTTTCTTTAGATTATTTTGAGTCGCTATCAGAGAGATGAAGAAGAGTCAGAGTTCAAATAATATTGTTACAATAAACAAAGACCACAGATTTCTCTTTCTTAAAATCCTCATGTGATCCTGTTGCACTTTGGCTGGGCCAAGTTCAAAAGAAAATATGCCATTTAGGTGACAAAATGGGTAAAAATCATGTTTTGTGCAAAGTTTCTTATAAAAAAATGTGTTTTCTTTGACTTTTTGTATATGATAGAAAGGCATGTCACAGGGACTTTAAAATATCACAGTACATTAATGACAGAGGGATGGCCATTTTGGTCAAATCTTGGTTGCCATGTTCAATCAAGTTGGACCTAAAAAAGTAAAAGCTGTAAATGAACATCCTGCGATTACTTTTGGTGAGTTTATTTAAAATCTGTATAGTGGTTCGTGAGATATTTTGCTAACTGCAAACATGCACAGTTCTGTTTTCTAACTAAATTGAACCGTTTGTCCTGTCAGGTCCTGCATTTTTWATGATACTGGTGACTCATGGATATGAGCAGCTCAGTGGGAAAAAACTGGACATGAAATAAATCAACATGGAGGTAAATTTCCAACAAGTTGATGGATCATTTTGTGTTAGAAAAATGATAAAGCTGTAGGCTTTTTGGTCAAATCTTAAAATAAAATGTCTTTCTGTGTTGTTCTCACAATCTTAGTTATTATCAGGGGTAGACATAACCATTGTTTAGGTTGTCCGAGACAACCTATTTTCATTTTGGACAACCAGATCCTCTCTCCTGGTTGTCCGGTGAACAAAAATACCTTGATTAAAGTTATCTGCCGCAGGTGTCGGTCATTTTTAAAAATGAAAGGGAGAAGAAAGTTAGTAAAGCCGAACAGAACAATAAAACTGTAACTTTTAATATGGTCATGTACACAGTATACTCCTATTTAAGTGAAAATGTTTGACCTACGAGCAGAAAGAAGTTTATGAATGTCAGATAACCTCTAGATTTTATTAGCAACATTTTGCTGCTTTACTCCATGAGCCTTAAATACTCTGTTTCAAAGAAGACAATGAAGTTTTATGCATGCAGATCCTGTCAACCTGGCTGACTGAGAACAATTATATATAATAAACTTTATCTACAGAACATTATACTTGTTAAATTACATTTTTCTTGAGATTCTTTTGGACAACCAAAATGTTTTGCGGACAACCAGGTTTTGTCAACTATATCCTTATGTCTACCCCTGATTATCATAACTATGTTATATCTGTTATTAATTACTCTGAGCTACTATCTCATATTTTATTTCATAACCTGTGAAATAAACTGAGTTGCAGCCATTTTGTGTTGGCTGTTGTAGCAGCCACCTTTATTTGTATCGACTCCAAAAGTTAAATCAGTTGCAGGTTTACATCAAGGGATTCCTTTTTTTTTACCTAGTTTTATTAAAACTCAGTCCGGTGGTTCGTGAGATAATTTCCAAACAGACAAGTTGTGCAATCTGTTAGCTCGGAGAATGTTTTTGCCTCAGCTACCACCACATCAAGTTTTAGGTCAAGATCTGTAAAAATGTCTGCAGCAGCTATAAAGGATGATCAAACCACTATTTCCTGAAAGTTTCATAATAATCCATCCAGTGGTTCAGGAGATATTTTGCTAACAGACAGACCAGAAAGATGGGCAGTGAGCGATAATTGCCTATAAGAACTGACACAAATCAGGAATAGTGACAGAATTGTAAAAGCATACAGTAAACATAAAAAATAGGAGGAAGTGGAGAAAGTTTGTTCTTTTTTTCTTTAAATCAGTGTCTGATCTAAAATAGCACACTGCTTTACAAACCAGACAGAATAAAACAGTGACTCAGAGGTTTTTGTCCACACCACAAACACTAAATTTATTCTTTTGTGAACTAATGTAATTCATCTGTATTCACAGAGGCTGTTCTCAAACTGTCTACAGCCTCTTTTCATCAGCCTCCCACACTGAAAACCTAAAAATGTCTGATATTTACACAAAAATACCTGCTGAAATCACATTACTGGTACAACAAACCTCAAAAAACACAACCTAAAACGTGTAGCTCGTGTAGTTTTGCTTTCTTCTAGGAATAAAATCCTTTTGCTTGTTTAAATAAKCTCCAATTTTACGCCCTACTTTCCCCTCACCTGCCACTTTTAGACTCAAGACAATAAAAGCGCAACAAGGCAGGAGTTTACTCGGGCTTGCATTGCAGAGAAAAAGAGACAGAAACCCGCTTTCTGATTATTTTCTCAGAATAAACAACTTGTGATGTTTAAGATAAGAGAGTCGAGAACTCCGCAGCAGTTTTTGATGCGGAAATGAGCTCATTATATAAACTTACAGACACAGACAGCGATACAATTTCACACTTTTAACAAACAAAACCTTATTTACAAAGAGCGAAATGTAAATTAAACGCAACAAATGAAAAGACTCGCCTTCAGATTAAAATAGTCCGAGGACGCGTTCAGGGGCAGAAAAAACCAGTCGGAACAGGTAGATTCAGTCATTCTTACCTCTCAGAAACACAAAAGCTTTTCAGATTATTCCAGCTCCGTGCTTTTATTTTTCCTCCTCCAGAGAACACTTCTCCCTGTTTCTCCCCACCTTTCTCCTCTCTGTGCCCCCAACAGACGCAGCTGGTTTCTGTGTGAACAAAAACGCCGAGAGAAAGGAGCGTCACCTCCGCGCAGGCTCCGCCCCTTCAACAGACCCCGCCTCCTCCGTCATGACCCCACCCGGACCACAAGCGTCTGTTTCTGGTTTATTGTTAGCGACAGAGCAGTGTTTTACTTCTTTAAACAGTCTSAGCTAATTATTATCATTTTAGCTTTGATTTAAAAGCGCAAAAACTGTTTAAAGAAACAAACATTTTGACCTGAAACGCACCTAAAGCTGCCTGGTGCTTTAGTAGGTTCTGTTAAAGGCTGGTAACGGAGCAGAACAGGTGTCAAATGAAAATAAAGCGCCACAGTGCGGTTCAACAGAGCCAGCATTGTGAACTATCACGTGTTCCGTCCACCTGTGTGACGTCATGACCGCACCTTAACTTGTATGAAACCACCAGACTGCAGGATGAGTCACTGCTGGAGAAATGAGATGTTCACTGGCAAACAGATAACAAGCTTATATTTTAGCACACACACACACACACACACACACACACACACACACACACACACACACACACACACACACAC
>NW_013952468.1:228717-252500 GCF_001266775.1 Austrofundulus limnaeus
TATATTTTTCAATCATTTTTCAAAATTCCAACCTTCTGATATTAAGCAACAAGAAAAAATAAAGTATAATTGTCTTAACCTAAAGGTAAAAAATGTCCTATTCATTCCCACACTTTGCTACAAAAAATACATAACATTATTAAAAATAAAGTAATCAGATGCTAATTTAATGACTGTAGAAATGATCAGTAATGTCACTAGTTTCTGCTTGTCTTATTTTAAAACCTCACTCATGCACAGTTTATATAAGACAAAGTGTGGGAAAAGGTCTCTAAAACTCAAATTAAAACTTTTTGTTTTTTGCCAAATGACCCCTTCTGAATGGCCGTTTTATTGCAAAAAGACCAAGAGCCTGTGCAACCTGTTCAGAAATGTAAAAAGCATCCCTCAGAATCGCAGAATGATTCAAATATACCTTCCACACAGTGTGCACAGAGGCTTCTCTAACTGCAGGATGATACGCTCGGACAGGATGATAGACACATACAGGTCAGGCTGTACTCTGTGTCATGCCTCGGGGTGTATCATCCCCRCTTCCTCCGATGCAGCCATTGTGACAGTCATCATCTGTGCCTCTCAAAATAAAACAGACAGAGGCAGAGAGGAGCGGGGCATGCTGGGCCACTGCTGCTTATATAGGCCATTATATTTGTCACAGTGAATGTGTGTGGATGCTTGAAAATAGCCCCAGGCCTAATTGACAGTTAGGTTTTTAATGTGCGGCTTCAAGGCCTTGACGATTATTAGACTGTTCACTGAACAGAACAGAAGCAGGGGCCTTCGTGTCAACGAACGGGACCATCTGAGTTCATGATTTACAGTCCAAACTGTTTGGCTTTGACTTCGCTTCATCAGATATCCCTGAACAGTGGACACAGGGGCTGCAGGGACATGAATGGTGCCATTGTTTGAACACAGCAGCCCCTTTATTTTGAAAATTAGCCAGGAATTAAAAGAGTGAGACTGCAGCTTGTGATCACTCCGGCTACACAGACTTTAGGATTTTACTGTAGCAGTTTTCCGCTAATGGTAGCTTTTTTTCATACTTTAAAGGAATGCCATCTTATACTAAGATCAGAGTACCTGTTGTTAATTATTTTCAGCTGTTACCAATGTTTAGCTTTATATCTGTACAGTTGATTGAGTCATGGTAATTTTTGGTTGGTAAATGTTGATTAGCTGCAGTGGCCATCTTGAATTGGCTCCAAAAGGTAATCAACTGTAGACAAAGTACTGTAAATAGTTCACTGCAAAGTTCTAGCTCTAGTTTTGTCCTGACCATCTCCGTAAATCTCGGCAAACATCCAACTCTGTCTTTTATTCAGTGACAACACTCGTTTATGTGTTTCTGCTTTACAGTACTGGTCTGTGTCGGCCTCTCTCTCATGGCTTTGTGCCCCACACAGGAAATGGTCTCTATTGTCCTTGGGAGAGGAAGCGGCCCCTTGCAGACCAGTCCTGCATTGACAGAGACCGTGGTAAATTATTAATCTTCATTAACAAATGGAAGCCTCACACGGAGCAGCACTGTCAGTCTTCTTGGGATTGTTTCGGAGCAAAGAAGAGCAGGGCTGCAACGAAACACCTGTCAAAAAACACCACAGATCCAAGTTTTAACACTGGTAACTTGTTACTTTCTGCAGCAAGTTTCTTTTTTATTAAATGCACCTGCTGTCAGCTTTTTTGTTTTAATAAATGGTCAAAGGTGAAGAATATTTGTTTGCTTCTTTCAGTGTTTTACCACCAGAGGTAGACAGAGACTCACTCACATTGCCTGGCTCTCACATGTGGCCCTCAGGGTTAAAATAGCTCAACACTTGCTCCGGTCACATGTGGGAGCCYTTAAAAGTTTGATCCTGATAAAATACGTGCAGCATCTAAAATTATCACCCACTACAGATGTTCTTTTAAAGGCACAGCATGTCACAAACAGTCGTCTGAAGACACTACAGTTGCTAACATATGTAAAAAGTGTACTTTGGACGTAAATCATAAAATGCACAGCACATTTAGTTGCTATTTCTGGCCCAACATATGAGAAGGTGTGATTCCTCTGGAAGCTCAGTCAGTTTGCACCTTATATATTACCTTGCCAGTGCAGATTACAGAGACAAAACACACCAGCATGTGTAAAACAAGAAACAAACAAAAAGGCTAAAAGTAACAACTTTTATCTCTATCTCATCAGGGCTCAGATTTCTTACTTTATAAAACTGTTTGTTTTAGAATTCTACCTTTTTTGTATTTCAATTTTTTGTATGATTTTATTGTTAATTTTTATTGCATGAATTTGTAAGATGTATTGGTTGGTTTTATGTATTTTCTTGGCAGACATGCTTATGCATTTTTAGTGTATTTGGATGCATAAACTGCATGTACTTTATTTGCGTAGAAATGCCCAACCAGCAGGGAGTTGCAAATTAGCTGTAGCTATATACTCTTTGTGCAACGCATCAGTTACAGATTTGATCTGTTCTATGTTTTTGTTTGCATTCTCCCTGATAAATAAATAAATAAATAAATAAATGAAAGAAAGAAAGAAAGAAAGAAAGAAAGAAAGAAAGAAAGAAAGAAAGAAAGAAAGAAAGAAATAATAGAAACAAAGTCCCAGGTGTTTTACCTGTTTCTACTGCCTGTTCTTTTGAGTGAAGCTGAGCGTGTTTTGTTTTTAAACTACATTTCCCATGATGCCTCGCGTTCGAGATGACCTAATGGAACGCACGAGCGTGCTGTGACAGCTGAGCTCCAAGTTTACTGAGGGGGGAACTTCAGAGCCGAATACGACCTTGAGCTGARCCGCAGGAGGTTTTAACATGTAAGTTGAACTCACTCTTCCTGTTTTCACAGATTTGTGACATTTCGTAAACACGTCTTGTTGTTATTTGTCCTTTTCGTTTGTTTGTAATAATCGTCCAAAACTTGCCCAGAGGGAGACATTTCCACCAAAACGCCGCAGGAAGAAGGTGGGCGGATGTGTTGATGCTGCCATTCATGTTGTCATCACTTTAACACCTTCACATCAATCTAACGAACATTATTAACTCATTAAGACCAACTTGGCCRTATCTAATGAGCTAACACAGAAATTAATATTTTGCTGTTTAACCAGTTGGTTTACCCCTTTAAAAACACATGAAATTAGGCTTTATTTTGCTAGTTCAACTTAGTAGGTATAGCTCATTTTAAAGATTAAAAAACTCTCTCAAACAGTAATTTTATTTTATAGCTGGTGGTCTTTGTTTAAGCAACTTAAACTGATAAACACATCTGAGTTTTACCTTTAAAATCCTAGCAGCTGTGACTCACAAAGTGTACCCACTGCTGTAGACAAACTGTTGGGTCATGAATAGCACCTTTGTGTGTAAACCACCTTTTATCCCCTGTGTGTTCAGCAGTGTTGACTGATATGAAACGGAGGCATTAACAGAGGCAGAATGAAATGAAACATGCTGACCCAGCTGTAGTTATGGTACCAAAAGTAAACCCCAAGATTAAAATTCACGTRTGACAAATTGGAGAACGAAAAATGAACTTGTCTCAATGATAATCCCACCCTGAACAGCTTTTCACGTCAACAGGATATTAGTTAAATTAATAAGAGCAAAACRGTTCAAAATGCATTTGTTGAACATTACAAGTTCCTTTAAATTTATTTGTGGCAAAACTTTTGTGACTTAACTGAGAACTATGTCTTTTATCTTTATTGCTATTTTAGTGTAAGACCTTGAAGGAAAATACATTTTCATTATGGATGGAAATGTACACTTGTGAGTTTATAAGACTAAAATCTTTTTTTTGTACTCTCATATAATGTAATTCACTAAAAAACAAGATTATATCTCATAATAATACTTTTAACTGTAGTCTTTGTTTCCAGATTATGACCAGATTTGACAAACATTTGTTGCCTTTGTGAGCTCCATGTAATTGCGGGTTCCTCTGCTGTTTTCCTACAGGTAAACACAAGCGTTTAAAAGCTRCATCACTATCAAAATAAATGAACAAAATACACACAGGTCTGAATAAAGGGAAAATTTCTTTCAAAAATAATGTATGGYTACTTTTAGATAAAGAAGATTTCCACAAAACAAACATTCACATGATAAAATATTGCATAGATCAGATTCAGTGAGTAATTAATCACTGATTAGTGTCTGTAAATCAGTGAGCAGCAGTGCTGGCAAACAGACTTGACGTTGTCGCAGTGATAAGGGTTGAAGTACAGGAAATAGCTGATTTGAATGATATTGTCGAGACCAGATCTTTGTGGACTTTGATGCAAATGAGGGAAAAGGAGAGTCGTGACTCGTCGTATTGTCACGTTTAGCAAGCTTCGGTTGTGCTCTTTTTAAGTCTGTTCATTGTCTGTTTAAGCAGCACGCCTTTTCAACAGTGGACGCCCCTCCTTCTGCTCCTCTTCCTCCCCCTCTCATTCCCATGTCAGCTCCAGCTCCACCCTCCCTCACTGTTGCTTTCTCCACTTTCTGGCAGGACACCCTCAGGGCAGACGAGAAGCCGGCCGGCAGAGCAGCACCGACCATAAGGAGTCTGTGTTTTGATGGGAATACATCGAATGAAGCAGAACCAGTCCTGCACAGAACATCATACACAGAGTTAATTTCTCCAGCACTGCAGTAAGTCATTATTTACTCTTACATAGTCTAGGATATCGCTCGTATTCTAGTCAAATATTTATTAGCATTTTGCACATCGTTTTTACTCCTGCTGTGGTGAGCATTTACCAAAATTAGCACTGAAGCTTTTACCTGATTGAACTCCTGACACAACGAAACTAATTTAGACAAATCAGGTTATTAAGGAGGCAGAGTTATGGGTGATTATTGGCCTCAAAGATATTTTGTCTATAAAACTTATTGCACGTAGCATAGTTTTATCCACAGGGTAAATGCATCACATTTTTTTAATTTGGTAAATGATTACCAAACTATGATTTAAGTTTAGAATAACCCTAAAGTCTAGTTTAATGCTCATTTTCTGCTTTCATAGTTGTCGAAACGACACAGGATTTAATCAGTAATACAGTTAACGCAACACAACCAAGTTAATGTAATCAAATCTGGCTTATATTCTAGTTATTTATTCAAGGATGGTGTAAAAGTCAGCTGTATGAGTTGTGACGTGCACAAAATAAAAAGTTCTAAATGTATATAAAAGTATGTGTTACTCCTAAAAACTCAAATCCTGCTCAGTGTTTGAGTCTGAACTTTGCATCACCTGGGTCAGAATTTACACACTCAATTAATTATTTTAGCTTTGCCTTTTGAGGTGGCTGTTTTCTTTCTGTTTTAAAGGTCACCACACTCCGTAACCCAGCAGGACCAATCAGTTCTGCACTAACCTTAAACCAGTTAAACAGTAACCTTAAATTTCAAGTCAGGTTTGCACAAATCCAAAATCTGCTAATGTTGCAGCTCAGTCCACATATTGAGCTCAGTTTACACATGTTGGGTGGTCTCATCAGGTTCTGCTTCAGAAGAGAGAGTGTTTTAGGTTTTTGTTTTTCTGTGTGACCACTTTCATCTCAGTTGCTGTCCAGATTTAGCTCCTGCAGTTGTCAGGGTGACATTCTTGTTTTATTTTTTCCTCGCGCTTCTTATTTATGTTTAATTAATTTAAAACGAATGATGTGTTTTAGCAGAAATAAATACGTGACTGTTGTTTCAAATTAATTAATATTCACTTTAAAAATCAAATGCTTACGTCTCCGTTTAAAGTCTTCTGTGTCAGGTTTATGTTTTGCCTTTTTGTCATGATGCAGACTTGTGTTTGCATTGTGCAGACACGTGGGACTTTTTTAAAACAAATCTATTATTAATAAATTAAGGGTTTGCTGCAGGTATCCTATTACAACACATCTACGCTGAATAAAATTGATCCCTGAACACATGTTGGATTTGAAGCATCCAGTTTTTAGCTCAGACTGGAATATGATTTATGGCTGATATATCACCAATAAATGTGTCCTGTTGGAAACTTAGCACAGTGAGCGAACGCTGTTAACGATTAACCAAACTGTTCTTGTAAGTCACAAAGTTAGTTCAGGGAAAAAAAACATTTCGTTCATATGATGTCATTTTATAGGATGACATCTGTCAGTTTGAGCACATTGGTTTCGTTTTAGGCTCTTTGCAGCTTTTTGTGAAGCTGACGTGACTCAGGAATTAATTAGTTTTTGATGCTGTTTGCTTATTTAACACCCATGTGATGATGATAGCTGTAATCCAACAAGTAATTTAACTTTAAATATTTGAAACTAAGGATGTTATTTAATTATTTGTTTTATTTATTCTTTTGTTAAAAAGTCTTTGAAGTTGAGACACAGTTTAATTGGATGGATTTTCACTTAAGCGTAACATTTTTATTTACTGACAGTAATTGAGCGTTACGTTTCTAGGTGACGCTGATATACGTGCACCTCAGCTCAAACACAATTTGCAGCTTGATTGGGCTGTAAATGTCTTGTGATCTGTGTGTGTGTGTGTGTGTGTGTGTGTGTGTGTAAGCAGGTTGCAGTATTGGGATATATTTATTTTGTGAACTGCAGATGTGATCTGATGCACGTCGTCTTTATCTGCTCACTCCCAACATGTTGCAGATAAACTCTTGGGTCATTTTGTTCTGACTGATAAAGCTCAAATATTTAATGCAGCATAATGTTTGGGTCTTGGATCATTTTAGTTGGAGGGAAATGTTCAGAAAAAGACATTTTGAAGAAATTGAAAGTTGTGTTAAAGCAGCACAGGGTCGTATTTCTGTTGATGGTTTTTGCTAATCCTGCACGTTTTACTAGATTGTAAAGAAGAAAAGGAAAAAAAAATCAAAGGAAATCTGAGTTTCTATTCAGTATTGTTAACTTTCCGGTTCTAATAATAATCTTAATGAACAGATGTGGGACACCATGCAGTTTATGCAAGCAGTTCCTTCATCTTAGATTTTGAGCACATTTTTAAATCTCAAAACGTGACGTTGTTGGTTTTATTTAAATTGTAACAGATCGAAGCCTTAACGAATCGGGGCCTCATCATCAGTAATGAGGGTGTTGCTTTGGTCAGTTGTGGTGAAGAAAAAATTGAGACAAAAAGCAAAGTTCTGGCTTTACTGGTCTGTTTATGTTCCAACGCTCACCTGTGGTCTTGATGTATGGATCATGACCAAATGAACAATATTCCCTGGCTTCTCCCACATTCACTGCTCTTGGTAGACTTACACATGTTTTATAATCCTCCCATGTCTTCATGACAGATGTTAGAACTCCTGGGGATGCTTTGGGTCTCAGAAATCCTTTTGTCTCCTTTCCCTGACTTTACTTTCTTTGAGCTGAATTATGACAGTCACATTAAAGAGGGTGAATATTTATGCATTGCCTTCTTTTAAACGACATGTTCTTTATTTATTGGTATTACTCTGTCAAAATGTGATTTTTACTTTGACATTGAGGACTTTTTATCACTTTCTTTTTGTAATGAAGACCAAACTATATAGACCTTGATTAATATCTGGACTGTTTAATTTAATTTATGTGCTTCCTTCTTTGTTAAAGATTAAATCAGCATCACTCAAATCTTTTTGACCCCTGAAACTTTGCAAATAAAATAGTAAGTCCTTCAGTGTGTTTAAAGGCCCTGCCAAACTATAACGCTTTAGACAACCTATGCCAACTTATGAAATTATTTTTGTATAAATTACTAATAAAAGTTATGTATTTGATCTATTTTATAGCATTATGGTATATACATGCCTAAAACAGGCTTCCAGTTGATTTTTTTAAATTCCATCTTCAACGTAGATCTCTTTAAAATTTTCACAAGTTGGCATAAGTTGTGTAAAACGTTATAGTGTGACAGGGCCTTTATATGATGTGAGATGACATGACATTTTTTTATTTATGGCAAAATAAGAAAAATATGAGAAACTTTATGAAGTAAAAAATCAGGAAATAGATTTTTTTTCCTTTTATGGGTGGGGTTACAACTAAAGGCCTTGTCACACTATTGCTTTAGACAACTTATGCCAACTTGTGAAAATTTTAATAGTGTGACTGGGCCTAAAAGAATTGAATAAATTGGCTTTTAAAACTTTTAAATGTTTTTTTGCAGCTCACAGTTCCTAGTAATTCAGTTCTGATTTGTTTTGTGTTCTAAAAACTTTCCCTGAACTTACTTTCTATTCACCACTCTGCCAAGTTGTGCCAGTTGGAGGTTCCACATTACATAATCTGTTTGTACCCACAAGCTGCAGCTTGAAAATGTAGTTTTGTAAACACAAACCCAGGGTTTCATCAATATTGCATTAAAAAGAACTRAATTATCAACCTGTCAGGATCTGTCATGTGGGCAAAACCTTATCAGCTGTCCTGAGGAGTGTCTGAGCAGCAGATGAGCCTTACAGGTGGGGTTCGTTTGCACACAAACAGAAAAACTGAACCTCACTTCTGATGTCCACATTTTGCAGATTTCATTGTATTTAAAACAATATTTAATTTACCGTTTTGCTGCTTTTATTGATAACAAACAAATTAATTCTTCCTAATAATAAGAGTTGGGAGTTATTTTTTACTGTGTCAACGCTGGCATGAATAAAAATAATGAAAAAATGAATAGTTTTCAGACGCTGCCCGCTCTTCACAAACCCTGAATGCAGGCGTCCTCTGTCCCTCCCCCTCCCGTGTCCTGTGTGTCTTTTGTGTCCTGTGTGCCTGGGCTCACGTACACACCCTCCTGGAAGCCTCAGAGAACCAGCGGAGCTCTAGTTGGCCCAGTCTGCGCTTCAAGGTCAAAGGCAGGGTTTTCTGCTTGTGTTACTCAGGTTCAGCTCTGCCATGACTCCCAGCCAGAAACTGCAACCTTTCCTACAATACAGCTGATTCATTTCTATTACGTAATGAACAAAGTTGAAAGGCACACATTTTACTGAAGGAGCACAACTATTCTTATATTGATACTTTACTTAGACTCCTTTAAGAGCTATCAAAATACAGGATTTTTCATTGTTTTAGATTGGATTTTTTTGTGTATCAGGTTAAAAGAGAAAAGAAACAGCAACTAAAATGTGTGACATTAGCAGTAAACAAAGATTAGGAATATTTGCTTTCAGTTTTGCAGATACTGTGCTAAAACAYACTCTGTGACGTCTCACAATATCACAGGATTAGCGGGCGATAAGCATTCCCTTAGAATGCTAGTTCTTTAATTAAATGGTTCTAGCTCACAAAGATGTCAAAGAAACAACGATTAAAAACACAGTAAAGGTTTGTTTGTACTAAAGTCAGCACCTGTTTTTCTGTTTTAATAGAATAATCTGTGGTCCTTTTTATAAAAAATGTTGAAGCATCACTTTGTTCTGATTAGTTCAGCTTCAGCAGAATTTGATAGATTTGTTTTCTGAGGTGTCTGCACTTCTGCAGCCCGACTTGTGCATCTCATTCTTGTGATTGCAGGGCCAGTTTATTTTTTAATGGATCTTAATTYTTTTTTATTTTACTTTGTAAAAAGTTAGATTCAAATTGTAGCAAAGTACTAAATACTTGAGTAAAAGCCAATGTACATGTTTAAAAAAAACGGCTAAAAATAGAACACAATATTGCTCCCTTGCAGTAACTGTAGTTAGTTACTTCTCACTTCTGGTGGTGACTTTAAATGTCCTGCTTGTCCTCCATGTGGATGAACTTTAAAAAAGAAATCCCTAATGACATTTTAAGGCTGTTTTTCTGTTGCCGTCTTGGAGCTCRGAGCACAAGTCTTCTCTGGAGYTCCATTACGTTCTGCTTGAAAGATRTCCTATAGCTGACTACTTAGCTGACTTTCTTTCCCTGCTGGCTACCTGCCTGGAACAGTAAAAGGACAAGAATATAAAGGAGGGGGAGATGACTTTTACCTTCATCCTTAAGTCTCAGCATCTCAGTGGTCTTCTGTTTAAAACCCACCGTGGTCTTTCTGTAAACGCTAAACTGACAGAGTGGAAAAATGGTCTATTCTGTTTAGGAATTAACAGCTTTTATTATTAAATGAAAACATTATTTTCCCACAGTGAGTTTTAGTGGGAATCTCCTCTTTCTAATCTTCACAAAGATTATCAGAGATGTTGGCCACAAACCAAATCCCTCAGCCGATTAAAAGTAAAGAAGAAAATATCAAAAAGAGCCTCTGCTGATTGTTRTATTTGTTTAGGGGTTTCATTTCTGTTGAATCAGGCCGGCGTGTGCGTATGTAAATGTGGTAAAATGCAAACAGCAGCACCTGAACTGCCATATTTCTGCACTCATCTTGTCACGAGAGCCTTATTGGAGCCGTTGCCCTCTGGCCTGCGTGTTTTACTGACCGCCATAACCGGGCTGAAGAATCAAATGTCCCTTTGTTGGCAGCCTGGGCAGAGCGTCAAGCTTTTATGTAACGTCAATTAATGAGAGAGGCATCATTTTAATAGTAACACACGGTGGACTGCTCAGCTGTTTCCACTGTGAGTATAGAGTCATCGCAAAACAAAACAAAATTTGGACACGTTGCGAAGTCCATCACAGGGACTCATAAAGACAATCATTTTCACTCTCATTCATAACCAGGGTTAATTTAGTTTTACCACTGAATCCAACATGTATGTTTCTGGTCTGTCTCTAAGTTGAAAAATAAAAAGCTGCAGATCAAAATCAAACTACCAAATGCTGTGTAATTTTATGTAWTTGTTTCTGTTTTATGTAAAGCACGTTTGCTGCGATCCAATGATCCATTCTGTTAGGTACRTGAGAGAATCCCTAAACAAATCCTAACTGGCATTTTATAGCAGTGGCTGTAGCTCCAGGGACTAACAGTTTTGTGTATATTTATACAACATCCACCTCCTTTTATTTTGTGTCGTGTTTACAGGAGAACAATGTTTTGTTGGAGAACCTGACCCGTGTGGTAACATTACCTGTGTGACCCTAAAACCCAGACCCGAGGCCAGGCCCTGCTTTGTTTATAGGCTATTCAGTTTAATAATAAAAAAAGGTCAAATGCTGGGAAACTTTGTCTTCTGAGGAAAAAAAGCACCGACGTCAGTAAGAGAACCAGAAACAGCAGCCAAGCTATTATTATTATTTTTAATTATAAGCAAGTTTTACAAATGTACATTCTTAAATCTGTTGTTCATAATGACCAGAAAATCAATTAAGTCATAAATTGAATCAAATTAAACTGAACTTTAAAACAACAGGGCTAAACTGTATAAATGTAAAAAAAATAAACAGAATGTCACAACATCCACATCTTGTATGAGCTGCAGTTGATAATCAGACATATTTTGTTTTATGACAACCTGCTTTATTAAATTCTGTATTATTAAAAAAAACACTTGTATCCTTAAAAAAGTAAATCTTAAGAGTCAAGTCTGTTAAACGTGTTTGTGTAATGACTTTGAAGGTATTTTATTGTATAATGTAACATAAAATATTACTGAATATTCCAAGCATTTAATGGAGACTGTTGTGTTTATAAAAACACACAGCTCTTCTCTGGCAGTAATCAAACACATCATTTAAAATATTCTTCTTTGTCTTTCTTTCTTTTGTCCTCTTGAATTTTTCTGTCTAGACATCCATAACCTGCCAGTCCAGTGAGACCGAGTCGCCTTCTTTTAGTCTCTGAACCACTAGAGGGCGCCAGAGTCTCAAGGCTGTCTTCAGCTCTGAACCCTTCACCTCAGGCAAGCTGTCCCACCCTGCGTCCTCTCCTCCATCGTCTCCTCCCGGTGGTCTTTCTCCTCCCTCCTGGCACACACAGGCCCCTCTGGACACCCAGTCAGCACTATCCCTCCATGAGGGGCACAGGGAGGCACCGGGGGCCCTGGATGCGGACCCCCAGCCTCTTCAGCATGCTTCAGTCGGGAATCTCAGCGAGCCGGGCAAACGGTCCCAGCATGACGTGTCCACTCTAACTGGTAGGTATTCTTCTTTTCACAAGGATTAATCCAAACAATCAGATGGTAAAAACAAACCCAACTTTGAGCCTGAGCAGCACCAGGAGCACGTTGTAGGTGCATAAACTCATCAGTAGAGGGCAGCGTGGCATTAATGGTAACATCGTCTTAAACCAGTTGCCATGTTCTTTTTTTTTTCTTGGTTTTCTTGCTCCTAAATGACTCAAACATTGTCCACATTCAGACCTTTGTTCGGACCTGCCGGAGCTGGAGATCGTGAGCCTGCTGTCAGAAGGTCAACCCAACTACACRCTTCGAGCAGACACCGTGTTTGGATATGACAACGACGACTGGCTGCATACCCCTCTGCTGCCACCAGTCGTCGTCCTGGGACTCACACATGAGCAGATTGAGGAAACTTTCAAGTACTTCTGTGAGTAATGTTTTTTTTTTAATTGATTTTTTTGTTAAGGCTTCATCTTCTGAAGCGTTTTACTGGTGCCATCAATAAAATCATTTTTACCTTATTTGCAAAAATTGTACCAAAAACTTCTGGAATAATTTTATTGCTAAGATAAATATTATGACCCATCATATCGAAACAAGGATTAAGTCAAATTTGGTCAAAATGACCTAATCACATTTTCAGATTCCTGATACTTCGATCATYCTGATATCATAAGCACATCTAGAAATATGACGTACCGGTAAGTTGTCTTGTTGGTTAAATTGATGCATAAATATTTGGTCTGAACCCTATTTTTAAGTCATTTTAATGAGGAATTTTTAAAGTCTTTATAAAGAACAAACCTCAAATAGTATTGAATATTGAGATTTCTCTGCTGGAAAGAAATAAAAGCTTTGCTAACTCACAGAGAATATCTAAAAAATTTAATTTTTTTCCCCCCAAAATCAGTTTTTTTTTTTGTTGCTAATGCTCAAAAATTGCTTACATTTTTAAATTATATTTCAGACAATTCAAATAATACTTTGATGAGGCACTTATTTGTTATATTTTGACAAAATGCAATTTTTGCAAATGTTTTCATCAAAACACTATCTGTCTATTTCTCAGCATCCCACTTGTAGACTTAATCCTCATTTTGATGTGATGGGTCTATTTCTTCTGAGTGAATTTTTATAAATTTAGAGTTGCTTCTGCAAAAGCACAAGTATTTTCATTTGTAAAAGTTATGTTTTTATTTGTTATCAAGTAGAAAATACTTCTAAGATAATTTATTTGAACAGTTTTCTTTTATCGTTTATTTCCACTTTGACTTTAAGTGCAGTTTTTGAGCAACATAGGACATCCTGTCCACTGATAAGCTTCTGTTAAAAAAACTGAATACATTGAGAAACTGCTGCCTCTTTCTGTTTAACATATAACTAACTACCAGCGTAACATATTCACTTTAAAATTGTAAAACGTTTCATGCAGATCAGGTTTTCAAATGAAATTTCTGAGCAGATTTTATCCTACATTCATTTTTATTTCATATTTTTTCAAACCATTTATTTTCCATCAACAGCAGGACTTTTTAATGATAGTCAAAGTTTGGATATGTTGGGGTTTAAGAGACACACTTGGTTTAAACCAACTTAAACGTGTTACAAAATGAACCAAATTWCTGTGAAAGGTTTAGTTTGTGGGGTTTTCTGTGGATGAACCCCCCCACCACCCCCTCCAGGTTAAATCCTTCATTTGTGAGTCACTGATGTCAAACGTCATCAAACCAATTACCTCATTGTGCTTGGGCATCCTAAGCAGTTTATGCTGAAGGTCAGCAGACTCTATCCTTGCGTCTGCTCTGACATCCTAATGACAGTTTTGGCTGCGACACATAAAGCGTTTATAATTAGATGCAGAGGTTGTCTAGACTGCAAGATGGTAAAAGAACATGATGTTGCTCTGAAAAATCATTCAAACTGTTCAATATCACAGGCACTTTTTAACAACAGGTTATTTATTTAACTTTATAGTTATAATGTTGTAGTTTTAGCCTCCTGCTTTACAATTCATTAACTTAAAGCAAACAGAAGTGTGCAAATAAAGCTTTGTTTCCAGTTTACAGCTTCAAAGGATCAATTATTTTCTATATTTCACAGAGACAGTTGTTCCTCCTTGGCACTTACTGTAAAACATTAGTGAACAAGTCAATAATAAAGGCTCCCATGCACTTTCAAACCTTTATGGTGACTTCAWCTTGTTTTTGAAAAGGATCTGTTGATGTAAAGTGTGGTATCTTGGCTGATATAGACAGGATTATTTGAGATTGTATTGTTGTGTCCTTCTAATCCTGTACCCAGCTGAAGCTGGGTCACATGGAGCCGTCAGGGACAGGACAGACTAACCTGATTYATGCAGACTGTGCCACACTTAGTTTGGAGCTGTTTGGCATATGGTGTTAATCAAGACTCCATATGTTTGTCTTTCTACCCACATTAGGACCTTTTATCGACTTCCATTCATTTCTGTAGCCTAACCCTGACCCTGAGGAAAGCTGAGGCATGATGCATCTCTCAGGTTCAGTGTTAAGCAATTCTTAAAGAAATGACTTTCAGATATCGTTTTACTCCTGATTTCTTCTTTTATCATGTAGCTCTGCTGTTCGGCTTTTCTTGTAGTTGATCGTTACGAATTTACAGTCCCGTCATGTTTGTTGCCTCTTCTTCAACAACATTTACACTCACAGCTGGCACCTGAAAAGCTGACAGGTGGCTGAAGTAAACAAACAGAGTTCAGTCTCCTGAGAATCTATCATTCATTATTAAWCCTTTTCAAAATCAATGATTCTTATCAGCAAGCTCAGGGGGAAATCTGAAGTAGCCAAAGGACCAGGAGCATTTCTAGTTAGGATTTGACTGCAGGTAAAGACTTTGATCTGTAACAAAAATTATTTGGTAATGTATTAAATCGAACTTAGTTTCTCTTCTGTTGGGTCTTATTTCTGTTGTTGTCCAGGAGAAGGAAGTAAAATAATCTTCCCGGGTTTCCCCTTCTTCCATCAATGAAACCAATAATAAACATTAATTAATCTTTATGCAGTTATCTACACAGCACAGTATTTCACACTGTGTTCTAACTGTAAGTTTGTTTTTAAGAACAATTCTTTATAAAATCTTTGAATTTTTGTAATTTGATACATTTTTTAAACTAAACTCAACTGAGAGGGTTTGACTCTGGATTTGATTTCTGTTGCTGGCAGCTGACTGMAATATAAAACCCTTTGCTCCTGTTTGTTTACTAGTGTGGGCAAAGTCCTTACATAAGTCCTCACAAACATTTCCTTTGCAGCTGTGTTGTTGGTTAAATTGACATTATTGACCTTTTTTGATTTGGTAGATTATAGTATTTTATTGGTTATGAATAGAGCTCACAAAAACATGTTACCTTTAAACATCCAATTAAATTATTTAAAGAGAGAGAGAGTTGTTACAAACTTACAGGGATAGAGATGTTTGTGAAACCTAAATTTTGAACTAGTTGGAAGTAGCGGTGCACTTCAATCCAAGGAATAAGATTATGGAATAATCTGGAGAGTGATGTGAAAAATGCCAGATCAATGTTTATGTTTAAAAGATTGATAAATGTTGGTATATTGAAGAAATATGAAATAGCATAATGTGTAGCCATACAATTTGTAGTTCGAGAAGGAGTTGATGTTTTTGCTATTTGTAAATTATTATTGTTTGAATTTAGTTTTATTGGAAAAAAGGGGCAGATATAAGATTTTTTTCATTTTATTTGTGATTTGTATTTTTTTATTGTATATAGAATTTATTTTGTTTTTGAAAACGTATAGAATTTCTGAAATGAAATGTACTTCAAGTAGTATGTATCTTAGCAGAAATGTTTCCTTCTGAAGGGACAGAAAACTGGTGAAAGTTGTCTGAGGTGCCTCTCCTGTTCAGCCTGCAAGGAGAGTCAGGTCATGTTGAAAATTTAATGAAGACGTTAATAATTGATCGTTGGAAACTCGTATCTGGGTTTAGTGTGGATCTTTGTAACACTTCTCTGAAACGCACTAAAAATGTCTTTGACCTCGCYGAAAACAGACAGAATAAGGATTTAAAGAATGATAATTTAGGATGAACATCCCTCGATATCTACAAGGGTAAAACAGGCTCGTGTCTTGAAACTCCCCTCAGCAGCGGTGTTTTGGATTAATTATTAAGGAAATACTGACTTGAGCCTCAGATCCAGTGGGCTGCCTCCATCAGAACCTTGTGGGTGTGGTTCTGCCTGCACCAGTGTTACGCAGAGCCTCTCTATCCTTACGTCTGCAGAGAGAAAAGAGCAGCCACTGGTGTGTGGGGGGATGTACCATCTTCTTCACTTCACAGGGRTGGGTGGGTTTATGCAGCATCCTTTTTAACTGCACCCCACTCTGATTTATTCCTTGATTTAAATGTGATCCACTCATCTTCCTGTTTATTATAAGGAAAAAAGAGAAATTAGCGTCCTGCGTTCTGGTGTACGGTTTAGACTTCTCATCCTCCTTCGCCCCTCCTCTTCCTCCTCTTCATCTTTTTTCCCACCCGGTAGTCCAACGTGGCCAGGTGAACGGAGGCAGGCATGACGACAGATGGCCCGTCCAGTCTGAGGGATTATATATTAACACCCAGCAGCTCAGATTCCCCTGCACAGCCTCACAGAGACRAACCGAAGCAGTTTTCCTCCTCGACAGAAGCCAGCAGCAGCATCATGCCAGGAACACGACCAGCGTCCCACAGCTCAGCCGGCACGCAGCGCATTTAATACAAGACAAGGAATAATAAAGACATGAACCAAGAGATGGAGAACAATTTTCCTCCAGTTACCATGGAAGTGTGGAGCTGCTCAACGTCTGAGGAGGACGATGAGAAGAGTCTCGGGGACGAAAGGGTGGAAACGGATATAAAATGCCACAACAGCAATAGTAATAATAACAATAACAACAACAATAACAACAAAAGTCTTTGCAAGGAGGTGACACAAGGTGAGATGCTGAAATGTAAATGTGAGGCAGGGGATGTCTGATGTGCAGAGCAGAGAGGCACTACAGCAAAGAGAGACAGAAAACTGTTGGTTAATGTTTTTATTTAATCCTAAAATGATCTTGTTTCATTATGTCTGTTAGAGATTTAATAGTGATTCAGCAGGGTGATGCCATGGAGAACACATAATGCATGTTAATAGTATTTCCCAAACAATTATTTAGCTGCTGTTGTAAGATTTTGTTCCAAAAGAGAATTTTAAACTATAAAAATAAACTCAGCTTGAATATTTGCTCGTGGTTTTCTGAAGGTCACGGTGGCCGTTTGTCCTTGTGTTTGTATCTGCAGCTGCTCGRACGCATCGGGCTTAATGTAATCATCATCATTTGGTGTTTGTTGTCTCTGCTGTGCAGCTGCTTGTGATTGGTTAAATTTGATCATTTTGTTTTTCTTTTGGCTGCTCCCCTCTGCAGGGGTCTCCGCAGCGAGCGAACTCGCGTGAAAGGTTTATTTTGCGTCAGATGCTCCTCCTGACGCAGCCTCAGGATTAAAAGACTGCGACACCGACCACTGAGCTTCCTCAGCCCCCCCCAAATCAATATAATAATTATTAGACAAATTAATTTGTTTTTGTGTTTAAAACATTTAAGAAAACAATTTCATGTAATCAGATTGAAGGACGTGTTTAATGATTTTAAAAAGCAAAACCAGCAGGGACATAATGTTTGTTGTATTGGTCTGTTGGTTTTTTTAAACTGAGATTTGCTAAAAGAAGAATACAAATAAAAATCTTAGTTATTGCCTGATTTTCTGATTCATTTTGAACTGGCTTCATTTAAATGTTAGTTTTGTTTTTTTTGTGTTTTATTTTATTTTTTTTAGTTATTACACGAGTTTTTAAGGGTTCAGAACTGCGGTTAATTTTAAATAAACATTTTCAATCCTGCGTTTGAATAAATATGTGGCCAGCATCTAAAGCTCCGCAAGCTTCAGTGTAAATCTTCTTCTAAGGACGGAACTCGTTTTCACTGGTCCAGTTCCCTCAATATAACCGACGTCATAAGTACGTAATTCACCCAGGTTTATCCACAGGGACAGTATTAGGGTAGCGGTTCACAGCACCAGCCTGCATTTAGCTTTAACGTCAGCCTCGCTGTAAAAACCACAGCTTGAGTTTCAGAACCAGGTTCTGATTCGTTCTGGCAGTCCAATGCTTTAAGATGGATTCACTTATTCATAAAAAAATTAGCCTGTGTAAGAAAATAAATAACCAAATAAGTGTACTGAATGACCTTTATTGAAATAATGTTTATCAGGTTTCATCTCCAAGGTTAAACAATAAAGTGCAAAATATGTAAAATATAAATTTGCATTTTTTTCCCTTTGTCCTGTGCTGCATTCTGAATATTTGCCCGACTTTTCTGTGAACTGGTTCTTATTTTGGGTGTGGGGTGGTTTATTTCTGTACCTGCAGAGCCCTGCTGCAACAATAGGATTTGGAAAACAATTATCTAATTAACYTTTGTTAATTTATAGACCGAGTCACGAAGGTTACACATCAGAGTTTAGAGCTCAGGAAGACCGTGGATCCAAATGCTGCATAATTTAGGATGAAGTTTATTATTCATTAGGATCATTGTTTATGTTTATTTAACGAGTGAGTAGTGCATTTAAAAATAGCTGTAATCATCTTCACTCTTAATTATTTAATTAGCGGGTCTTTTTAATGGGATTAGAAATGTTTGTTTTACTTTATTTCTTTCARTGACAAACAGTATTTGTAGCTTGGTCTTTAGAGGACGTGATTTATTTTTATCCTGCTGCAGCGTCCTTGAGAAGAACAAGACCTGTTGAACAGTCATTAATGAGGGGGAAAATATTCAGATGAATCTGTCTAATGGAGTAATTAAAAATAATGCAGTCAAGAAGAAACTGTTTCTATAAAACTGCTCTTCTGCGGTGTAGGTAATCTAAATTATTCTGAATATTTTCAGATTCAAAAATCATTTTATAAAACTGAAAAGATGTACACATCTTAAAAGTTTAATAGATTTATGGAAAAGTTTATTAAAAAGCTAAATAATAACTGTGGGTTTTATGTTGTAAATATAAAAGTATTTATAAAGTAAAAGACATGAACTGTTTTGCTTTAAACTCTAATCTGCAGCAATAATAAATCCCTTTGAAGAGACTAATTAATCCTTTCTTCCTGTTCAGTCCCAATGACTTTAATTCGATTTAAACAACCTATTGTTCAGGATGTAAGTTCAGCTCTTTAGCCAGTTACTGTTTTCCTCTCTGCTTTGTGTGTCCTGTGGATGTGAAGGCATGCATCGAGCTATTTTAGYGTCCAGGAGAACAAATTCATTAGCATCTTATGTGGGCTAAAAGGGATCAAGCTAAGAGGATTCTGTTGACCACATGGAGATGTTGTGGTCTGCAGATACTAAAACTTCTGGGGGCGGAGGCAATTATCTGCATCTGTTTCCTGTTTCCTGTTCGATTTAAAATTAGACTCATAATCCAGAGATGCAAACAAACAAACAAAAAAATCCTAATTTTAATAGATCTTTTGAGAGAAAAGTTGTCTGCCTCCAATCATTAAACTCCTCTCTTTCCTTCCTCAGTGCTGTGCTCAGACAGGGTGGGCCAGGTCACCAAGACGTATCATGACATCAAAGCGGTCACCCACCTGCTGGAGGAGGTACGACAGACGGACACACAGACAGCAGATTAACAGGATTAAAGAGGATTGAGGCTGCGCCTCACAGACCATCACTGCATTTTCAGCACATTTTTCTCTTATCAACTTGATCAAATTAAAGTAAATCAAAGTTTGGATTCACAGCGACTCTGCAACTAATAAACGTACGATCTGATTTTCTAGAAAGAGCGAGATCTGGAGCTGGCAGCTCGAATCGGTCAGTCGCTCCTGAAGCAAAACCAAGAGCTGACGGCCCGAAATGAAATGCTGGACGAGCAGCTCGAGATCGCCAAGGAGGAGGTAAAAATGCTCCTGAAGATGCATGTTGTGTCAGACAAAAACTTAGCCTGCTGACCTTTAAATAATCACAAATGTTAACGGGTTATAAAATWATTATCCAGATCGCTCAGCTTCGACATGAGCTCTCGATGCGAGACGACCTCCTTCAGTTCTACGCCAGCACCGAGGAAATCGAAAACGCTCAGGCACACTCAACGTAAGTAAACGCACGAGTAATACAAACGGCCTTTATGATAGTTCACTCTTAAAGAAGCTTAGTTTATTAATATTAATTATAACATGTAGATAAAAAAGGAAAAAATGGAGAAAGAGGCAAAATATTAGCATATGTTAGCTAATTATGTTAGCAAATATTAGCATTATGTTAGCTAATTTTAAACCGCTACACAGTTTTAGTTTGTCCGTTTTCTCTTTGTCTGTTATACAAAATTCATATTTAGAGTTGTGTTTTTTGTGCAGAATTAAAAGGAACGAATCCAGCAGTTCTCTCAGCAACTTTGTGCATTACGACTTCCTGCAGCAGAAACTGAAGAGTTTAGAAGAGGAGAACCGCAAACTCAGATTAGAGGTGTGCATAAGTTGTGACACAGACTGAACTTTAAACTCATATTTATTAAATYGATTAAAGTAAAAAGCTTAAATATTTAGAACTGTTTGGCTTATTTGATCACATTTTTTCTCAACAGGCCAATGAGCTCTCAACGGAGACGACGAACTACGAGGAGCAGGAACAGGAGCTGATGATGGTGTGTGTGGAGGAGCTCTGTAAGTGCAGCGTTCCTGCTTCTGTCAAAGGAAGTCATGTGAGCTGCAGTTGTATTCATGAATTTTATTTTAATTTTTTTTTAGCATCTGCAAACAAGCAGGTGGTGGACCTGTCCGAGGAGCTGGCACGGAAAGTAGAGGACACTCTGCGACAGCAGGAGGAGATCAGCTCGCTGCTCGCTCAGATTGTTGACCTGCAGGCTCGCTGCAAGGGGGTGAGGGATACAAAAACACAAACACACTAGAAATTTGTAAAAAGGGAAATAACCTGAACATCATGGCAGCTACAACCCCCTACACATGATTATTTTATTTTGATGCCATGTTTTATCAACGCTGCATGAGCGTATGTCAAACTTCCTCCAAGTGCACAGGCTGAAAAATAAAATTAAAATAAACATGGGCCCCTGCACTGGCTGCTAGCTTAATCCTGAAAAATAAAAGCACTTTCCTATAAAAGTGTTTGAATTTCTTGTTTTATTTTATTGCTTTTGGCTCGCAGCGCTAAAACACATTTTTATTTTGGCCCTCTCGGAAAAAAGTTTCCTGATTTAAATGATCCTGCAGGGATGTACGTTTCTTTCTTTTGTTGTGTGATAATAACTCATTTATAAAAACGTGAAATCTTTAAACTGTTTTTAGCTTGCCCATGAGAATGAGGAACTGAACCAACACCTGAGTGCCTCCAGAGAAAACGAGTTAAAACTGAAATCAGAGGTGAGTGACCTCAGCAACATATTTAAAATGAAAGTAAAATGTTTTAAAATTCAYGTTTTAGTGTAGTGTTTTTTATATTCATGGATTCCTGAATGATGAATCTGTGTCTGCAGCTCAAAGACTTGCAGGACAAGTACTCTGAGTGTGAGGACATGCTCCACGAGGCACAAAAAGACATCAAAAATCTGCGAAACAAGAGTTTGCCCAACAGCACGGTGCAGAGGTACACTGCTCTGGCCTCTGTCCTCCCCATGGACTCTCTGGCAGCTGAGATAGAAGGAACCTTTCGTAAAGGCCTGGACTCCCCGACTCCCTCAGAGTACAAGTGAGTCCGTCTTCAACAAACACTGAAAAACTGCTGAATAAAATGTGTAAAGGCTTTTAATCTTCAGTTTAAGTGCACAGATTTAAGTTGCTTTTCCTCAACAGGAGCCATCCGTGGCGTGTGTTCGAAACGGTGAAAGTGGTGAACAAAGCCGGCAGGATGCGCTCTCGGTGCCACTCACCAGGACTGCCAGGCTCCAGCCCGGTGTCGGCYCGCTCCAGCTGCACCAGCACTCCCAGAACCAGCTACTACGGCTCCGACAGCACCAGCATTAACCTGGAGGACAAACCCAGCTCCACTCCTGCTCAGAAAGACGACAACAGGTGAGGTCGGCCAGATGCCTGAAGTTTGGTTTAATACCTGCGTGCGTGGTGGGACAAATGTTACCTTTCCCCCACCTGCAGTGTTGGTGGACCCAAACGTCTGGGTCAGCCGGGCACGCCCGGAGGCCCGGACCTGGAAGCTGCTCTGCACAGCCTCTCGGCCCGCCAGCAGAACCACTCCTCRGACCGGCCGTTCTTTGACGTGGAGCGGGAACGGAAGCTCCGAGCCTTGGCTGCAAACTGCAAGGAGGGAGACGGCTCCAGTGGCTTCCAGACCCCAAACGACAGCCTGGCCTCCAGCTCCGACGCGTCGACGGGCACCAATTACTCCAACGGGAGCTCACGCCACTCCTGTGGTTCATCGGGGGGGTCCCGGTCCTACCTGCCCGACCGGCTGCAGATTGTTAAACCTCTTGAAGGTAACAGCCATAGAGCCAATAATGAAAGCACAAAACAACATGTGGAGTTGCGTCTCCAGGAAGTCATTGTTTTTGTCACATTGGAGTTGTGCTTGTCRTCAGGCTCGGTGACTCTGCACCACTGGCAGCAGCTGGCCAAACCAAACCTGGGAGGCATTCTCCACCCGCGTCCTGGAGTCCTGACGAAAGACTTCAAGGAGCTGGAGGTGGACATTCAGCACGTCTACAGCCTGAACGACCTGGAGGAAGATGAGCCTGACTTGACTCAGTTCTCCGGAGCTCATGGATTTGGTGAGACACGCACAGTTCCTCCATCCTTGTCGTTTCACTTCTCTYCTATCTCCTCTTTTTTGATGTTATTTATGATGTAAAAGACTTGAAAACTCCTCTAATGTGCTTCTTTCCCTCTATGAACTGATAGTTTCTCCAYCGGGCTCAAACCTCCCTCAGACCTCACCCACACATACCATCACCTCCAGCAAAGTCCTCCAACCCTCCCCTCTCATTCCCTCCTTCTCCAATAGGTAAGAGCTCCCACGCTGTAGAACTTCCTTTTAAACGCTGATGTTTTGTTGCTTTTCACAGCTTTAAGCTCTAAAACCTGATTTACTGCCTAAAGGGAGGTGAAGGAGTTAACCTTTAAAGTTCAAGCACTTTCTTTATTTTAGATTTACCATGCTGCTTCTCCTCTCTTGACCTTTGCCCTTTTACCCCTTCGTTGGCAGAAAAGTTTTGTCGGGGCTCTTTCTCAAACTCTAGACGGAGCCGTGGAGGAAAAGTAAGAACGTGGTGGAGCTCAGAATGGCTGATTATTGTCTCAAATATTAACAACAGAGGCAACGAACGTTTGTTTAAACACAAACACATTTCTGAGACGTTTAAGTCACAACTGCAGACAATCTGAGTTTATAACAAGACAAAAACAGTTGTGCTTTCATTTTGGAGTTTACATTGAATAAATATTCACAACAAACTTGAGGAAAGTTATTTAAAGCAGAAACTTCTACTGAATGTTTCTTGTATTTCCTCCCTTTGAGATGTTAATGAAGATGTTAGTTATTTCTTGGATAAATTGTCTCAGTTCAGCTGATGTTCATTTTAAAAGTTAACTTTTCTTTTTGTTACATGTTTATAATTGTGCTCCTAAAGTTTACGGGTTGTTAACTTCATGTCGCTTTTTTTGTAAATTATTATTGTTTGAATTTAGTTTTATTGGAAAAAAGGGGCAGATATAAGATTTTTTTCATTTTATTTGTGATTTGTATTTTTTTATTGTATATAGAATTTATTTTGTTTTTGAAAACGTATAGAATTTCTGAAATGAAATGTACTTCAAGTAGTAT
>NW_013952468.1:252557-256048 GCF_001266775.1 Austrofundulus limnaeus
GTCCTGACCTGATGCCCTGACTGCTTTTAAATAAAAACTTACTGATCTACTAAAACTCTTGGGCCCATTTCATGGTGCTCCCTCCACCGTGCTTCACAGTTGGAATGCTTCTGTTTTGCTTCTCTTCAAACTGTAAATTTYTGTTTCGTCTTTGCAAAAGTTACATTTAGTCTTTTTGTTGATTAAAAATGCGAGTTTTATGACCCCTGTTAGTTTTTTATTACTTCTGTGCTTCTTTTTTGTGACCAGGGGTGGGAATTCTGTTTCATTACTGGGAGGGAAGTAGATTAATTATTGATGATGTCACTTCCTGTCTGCTTATCAAGCTCCGTTTTCCTGGGAAACTTACCGCTTTACTAATGACGACCTGTCACAAAYGAGTGCTTGAATCTGTTTTCTTAAATTACTTCAAATTATAGTTTTCTCAAATGATTTTTGGGGAGGGGAGGGGGGTGTCTCTGTTTTTCCAACCCCTCCCAGGATTTTTGTCTGTGGTTGTGACACGCTTCACAACAGTCAGTAACTCAGCTTTGCTTCTCGCTGACTCTCACTAACGTTACGTCTTTTAACTGAAACTCTAAAAAGCTCAGTTTTGTTCTTCCAGCCTGGGTTCAGTAAAAAAAACACAGGAAGTGCAGCTATTTGCTGTTTGTGTCCTTGTTTGATCAGATTGTCTGTAACTGTGGCTTTGACAAAGCAGACCATGTGTAATTTGTTTTATCTCGTACAGTTCAAGAGCATTAAACATAGATTCAATTAATAATTAAAAGAAATCTGTTCTGAGCCTCTTTGATCCCCTACTAACACTAAATCTAATGTCTTTTGATCAAACTCCATCATGGTTGGTCATTAAAAATGTTTGGTTTCTTTTTAGTTTTTTTTAATAATAAAACAAAACCTCAGTTTTATCACTAACACACTTCTTCRTTTTTATTGATAATGCACAAAACTAACCCAATGTTTTTTACTTCTGTATAAATGTGCGCATGYTTGTCCTCCACAGAAATATGAAAGYTCATGTGTGCATGTGTCTGTTAGCAAAATATWTCTTAAACTGCTGGACAGAAAAKATCTGCTTTTAAAAATAAATCTTAACAAATGAGTAACTTTGGAGTTAAGCTGATTCAAGATGGCCGCCAGCTTAAAATACACAAAAATGGTTGTAATTCAGTCAGTTTTAGAGATAAATGCTTAAAATTTTCAGTGGTCGTAGCTGAGACKGATCCCCAACAYATATCCTGAATTTTGWCATTAACTAGYGTTCGTCTTTCTGTTAGCAAAATATCTCATTAACYACTTGATGAATTTTGAGCCAATTTTAGAGCCAATGAAAATTTAAAATGGCCGCCGCAGCTGGCTCACCTTTAAACAACAAAAACCTTGTGTCAGTGTCAGATATTGAGCTGAAATGTGGTGTGGTAGTAGCTGAGAGTCATCCTCAACATCTACTTGAAGCACTAACACATGACAGAAAGGTGCTGGCGATATGCATCGTATTTTTACCTGTTTTTATRTTTTTGTTTTCCAGCCTTCGCTCTTTCAACTTGCCACCTTGTCGGAACTGTGAGCTCATGAGCGCCCCGCCCCCCGGCTCCTCCCACCCGCATCACTTCTCCACCACGGGCTCCACCTCCTCCCTGGGCCTCCTGCAGCTGCTGCAGGAGCGCAGCATCTCAGCCTGCCCCCACCCACACCGCAACCTCCGCTACAGCCGCGGTGCGCCGCCTCCGTGCGCCACACTGAAACACAAACCCGCAGGCTCACCCTCGGACCCAAACAGGAACGTTTTCAGCCTGAACCTGGTGGAGAAGCTGCAGAGCCTCGGGCTGCACAGGGTGGCAGCCTGGGGGATGAGGAGGGACAGGGTCCAACACCATCCTTCAAAAGTGTGACRTGTTCCCGGATCACTCCTCCTCCTCCTCCCTCACCACGGTGACTTTCTACGAAGCCATGAGATCCCCGACCCGCCGCAGCAGCCGTGTCTTTGAAACAAAAAGCCACAGAATGTGTTGTAGCCATACTTGACTTGTAGGTTGTGTACAGTACCACCGTAAACAGTGTGAGATGATTACCACTCTCTCACACACACACGGAAAAAATAAATCATTTTATACTTTGTTCTGTGAATATCATTTTAAATATTTCTCCATCCCTGGTTTTAAAAACCTAAACATGTTTATTTTTATTTTTTATTTTTTATTTCTTCAGTTTTTTTTGTAAATAGTTGAATATTTAAATAAAAAAAGACTACATGCAGTAAATGTCACACTGAAGAAAATCCAAATGCACTAAAGCACTCTGGTCTTCCTGCTACTTTGAAAACAGCATGTTTAAAAAAAAAAAGAGTTGAAACGACGGAAGTGAGCATTTCTTTTTTCTGTGTTCTGCAGTTTTTCACCTGAGTGGACTTTTCTTGAAGCCAAACCCCTGAGAAACCAAATSGGGTTTGTTATTCTGCATCAATAAGACTTTTCCAAACAATCTGTTGTATAAATCTGCTGTATGTCGCCTCATCAGGGATTTCTGTTTGATCACAGTCATGCTGCATTCACAGGGAGTCCTGTTCAGTCGGGGTTAATAAGTAAACATTAAACAGCTGTAGCAAAAGGCATAGGATACTGTGGATTTAGAAGGGAATAGAAAACAGGTTTTATTATTGCACTTTGTTTCTGTGTATTTCTCTTCGCTGTATTCTGATGTAGTTCTGTGTCAGTGTGTAAATTTACCACCTGTRAATAATTAAAAAAAAAACTTTGCATTTTCATCCTGAATGTGTCTTGGTCTGAAATCAACACATAAAAACAAACAAACACTCAAACGTTGGAATAATTCTGCACATTTATTTAGGAAGTTCTCCCTCCCTGTACAACCTGAACTATAAACAGTTAAGACGAGCTCCCATGCCTTTTTTTTTTTTTTTTTTGTCGTCGGAGATGCTCATCATTCTGCTCCCCGGCGTCCGAAGTCCACCCAGCCCTGGTAGTCCCGGTCGGACATGCAGTCCGAGTTCATCACCTCTGTGAACAGACCAGTCCTACATGAACACATGAGACTTCAGAGCACTGATCTGATTCACCCGTCATGACTCTTCAGGATGAAATTATTATTATTAATATGTGACTTCAAAATGTCCTTTTAGTTCAAATAAAAAATCTTTGTAAAACAAGAAAATGAACTCACATTTAAAGTTTTATTTCTTGTTTTTACATTTTGACAGAATGTTTTCATGCACTTCATGCAGTGGTTCCCAAACTTTTTATCTTCTGACCCACAAAATATTCATGGCAAAAACTTGTGACCCCAAATATTACTAGTCTGAGTACATGAACCTCGTTAATAATCCTAAAAACAAAGGCTACACAAATATAAATACTTATTTATACTATTTTTACTTGTTTTTGTAATAATTATAGGAAAAATATTACATCACCAATTATTTTATTACCCTTTAAACTGATTTCTGAAGTGCAGTGGTTCCCAAACTTTTCAGC
>NW_013952468.1:256559-258816 GCF_001266775.1 Austrofundulus limnaeus
GTATCAGGTCAACTAAACATGGGCACAGTAACAATATTAATTATTCTACATTTATACATTTTAGGCAACTAAAGCAAAACGTAATTAATTTAGAAAATCTTTTCAGGACCCCACCTTGATGTTTCAGGACCCCACTTTGGGTCCCGACCCCAACTTTGGGAAACACTGCTTTATATTATGACCCAAAACTTCACACAATTTCATGTTTGCTAAGCTGGTAATGTTGTGCTCTGTAAGAAGAAAGTTACAAAATAATTGACAATTTTTTGACTCCAATAAACACATTAATCACAAACAAATCTAATTCTATTTAGAAAACTCTGAAAACCTTTACATTTCACAATAAAAGATTTATTAATACTTTTTAAATAGTTTATTCACGAGTTTATAAACAGTTTATAAAGCAGTAATAAACAGGCATACTCACTATTTGGCTAAATCAAGTAAAGTTATTTTATTGCTTCTTAATTTACTTTCCTTTAACTTTGAAAGTTTGCAGATAATTTCCTGACAAATGTTTGAAATTTAAAATTTTGTAGAAACTAATAAAACTTCTCTTGATCCTGTCAAATAGTGAGCATTAACAGTCTTTGTAAAATTTTGTTATTGCTGAAAGTCATAATTGTGTTGATAAATTCTTCTTTAAGGGCCATTTATTAGGAACTTTTGCTAAAATACAAAATGTCTGGATATTATTTGCGTTTTAAGTTTGGTTTGTGGAAAAATAAATATAGGAGGATGTTTTGTTACTTTGGCATCAGATAAAGAGGTCAACTTTAAACCTTTATCTTTATGTTGAAGACAGGTTATTAAAAAAACAGAAACGAATCTCAGAAACTTGGACATGAAACRGAAATGTTTGGATAAGAGTGGAAGAGGGCTCACAAACAAAAATAATAAGTGATTTGAAGAAGTTAAATGAGTTCAGGAAGGGACAAACAACACAACGAGACATCAGTTTGAATAAAAAAGGCCTAAATTAAAGTTCTTGATAACGGACATAGTGGACATTTAAAATCTGGACATTTACAAAAACTCAGAGACCAAAATATTTAATGTAGATGATATGGTACGTTTCTAAATAACATGTTCAGTTTGCGTCTCTATCCTTTGATATCAAGACCAACAAGAATCACAACACAAACTACAACAGTGACAATATTTTTACTAATGTCAGAAATGGAGAGGTGTTGAGTGGGCTTTTGACAACAGATATAAGTGATCATTTATCTGTCTTTACTTTTAATAAACAGTATCTGTGTAGCAAACCTGCAGTTAAAACAAATAAGATAATGATAAACGCATCAAAAAAGCTTCGGATAAATTGAGAGAGGACTTAAAAAAAAACAAAACTGGCAGGATGTGTATGTTGGTGATGTAAACAGAGCATGTGATGTGTTTAAGAACATTTTCGGAACTCTGTATGGAAAAAATTGTGTGCAAAAAATTGTGCAAGGAGAGATGTTGTTGACAAACCATGGATGACTAAAGGGTTGAAAAATGCTAGTAAAAAAAGGAATTGTTTGTATTCATGCTTCTTGAAATTAAGAACAAAAGAAGCAGAGGACAGATACAAGACACACAAAAATAAGTTGGTATGGATTATAAGAAAACATAAGAAGGAATATTAGTGMCTTATTAAATAAAAGTAATGATATGAAAGCAACATGGTGAGTARTGAACAGTGTTCTGAATAATCCATCTATTTGAAAGATAGGATGGTTTGTACAAATACATGGAGTAAGATCGGAACTTTGTAGCATAACGTGGAGTTCCTCAGGGCTCTGTACTTGGACCAAATTTGTTTATACTGTATGTGAATGATTTGGTAAATGTGTCAGAGTTTTTCAAATGTGTATTATTTGTAGATGATACWACATTTTTTTGKTTGGGTAAMGATATAGAACGGATGTTGGMGAGGACGCAAGCGGAATTTGTTAAAATACAAACTTGGTTTAAACTTMATAAGTTGTCATTAAATTTAGAGAAAAATAATTATATGGTATTTAGTAATAGAAAGAAAACTATTGATGTYCCRTTTAGAGTCRATGGGGTTGAGATTTGTAAAGTCAGTGAGGTGAAGTTTTTAGTGATTGATGAAGGGTTGACATGGAGACTTCACATAAATAATTTAAGAACAAAGATGGCTAAATCTAGTGAGTTATTTAATGATAAAGCAATGTATATGTTGTATAATGCAATAATAAGTCCACACTTGGTTTTACTGTATTGAGGTCTGGGGGAAAGTGTGTAGGAC
>NW_013952468.1:260567-264122 GCF_001266775.1 Austrofundulus limnaeus
ACGGTGTACTTTAATTCAAGGAATAAAACTATGGAAAAATTTGGGGAGTGGTGTTAAAACATGCAGGATCATTGTGTACATTAAAGAAAATTATAAAAGTTAGATTGTTAAAGAAATACGAAACAGTATAATGTGTATCTATACAGAATGTTGAGGGATTAGATGTTCTTGTCTTTTGTTTTGTTAATAACATAGATTTTTTTTGTTATGTGAACTTATTCTTGAGACAAACGGGGCAGATATTGTAAGATTTTTTCTTGTCCCTGCTTCCTTTCATTTCATTTTATTTGGGATTTTGCTATACATATATATGTATTTTTCTTTTCATTTTTCTTTTTATATTTTTCTTTTTCTTGCATATTGTATATAAAATTGTCTGTTTTGTTTTAAATAAATAAAATGAATAAACTGAATTGAATTGAAGTCATGGATGGTTTAAAATAATAAAAAAACAATAAATGAAGCATGTTTACCTGTAATGGTTCTCATGATCTGTTTGGCCATCATCTCCCGCTCGTCCTCAGACAGATGTGCTCGTCTCTCTGCTCGCACCTCTGGCTTCATCTTGTCCTCCTGGGCCAGAAGTTTCTGCAGGAGGTTTGTTGCCGTCGCCTCTCCGGCTGCAGGCGAGGAGGCTGCATCAGACACAAGYTGCAGCAGCAGCAGGCCCAGCACCAGGACAAGTTTCCCTGACATGTCTGAGCAGAGGAAAGAGAGAAAAGCTCAGTTAGTGTGGGATCAGAACTCACCTGGACCAAAGTGATCCGACTCACTGCACCTGAGAGGAGGATGTGCTCAGAGTGAGGTGACCTCTGAGCCGAACTCTTTTTATACCGACGACCGAGAGGCTTCAAACCAAAGACTGATAACAGAACATCAGATGGAAGGAAGTGCGTAAAGGAAGTAACAGAAAAAAAAAACCCTTCAATAATTCTGCTTTTTCCCGTAAGAAAAGATGTGCTTCACACTGCAGGAACAATAAAACAACTCGATGTGTTTACGCAAGAAATCCAACAATCTGTCAGCATTTTTATAATCAATTCAGAATATTCAATGTAACCATGGAGCTGCTTTTCAATAGAGGCTGAAAGAGCTGCAAAAAAGGACAAAATACAGCTAAAACTGATAAAAAAAGTTTTTTTTAATTCTTGTGGACAACTGCGTTTTTACTGTTCAGAGAAGTTTATTGTTTTTACAGAAATTAATAAAGTTTTGCTTAAAATGTTTTAATTTTTTTGTGTTCATCAAGTGTTTTATTATTATGTTTCTGTAATAGTTTTTGATTTGAATGCCATCATTTCATTAATTAATTAAAATTTTCTATTTGACAAAGATCCAAATCAAAACAACTGTCTCAACAAAATCAACTGCTTGTTTTTGATGTTTTATGTTACAATTTTATTATATTGTTTTCCTGGTTTATCTGATATTTTCGTGATGTTTTGATGTTTTTTTCTGTTGTTAATGATATTTAGTGTTTCATGGCTCACTGGATGTTTGTATTTTCTGGTGTTTTTAACCTTGTGTTGTTATATTTTAGGTTTATGATATTAACTTAAGACAATTTTTACAGATTTATTTACTGTGTTAAGCTTTGATTTGGATTTTGTGCTCTTTTAACATGTTTATTATTCTTTTTATTGCACATTTTTCAGTTKTTTTATTTTGCTTGGTTCTGATTCGTTTGATCATTTGAAACTATTAAAATAAAATTTTGTTGTACTTTGTAAAAACATTAGTCCTTGTTTGAAAGAACAGAACATCCTGCTGTGGTGCCAAGCTTTTAGCTTTAATGGTGACACATTAATCCTGTTGACATAATGTATGGATTTCTTTCTGCTCTTCTAGTTTCCTCTGATGATGTTTGACCTGCGTCTGAATCAAATACTAAAATAAAAATGCTGTTTCTATTTTAACATAAATGTAAATAACTCTGAAAAACTTTTTTTTTTAATTTAACCTGTTAAAAAGCACTGGACTAACCATATTCTGTTWTACGTTGATATAAATTTAGGGAAAAAATATCTTGATTTTTGTGCATTTTTACTTAAATAAACTAAATAGTTACAGTTACAAAAAATATGAAATTCAGATTATTATTAGACCAAGCTTGTGAATTTACTTTAAGGGTTTAAGAGCTGTACTTCATTTAATTTGTGTGTACTTTTTAAGGCATTTTATGGTGTTTTAGGTTAACAGGTTAAAGAGAAAGGAGCACAAAGAAAGAGGAAAAATACTTTTTGATTCTAACTCAGAAATTCAAAAGCAAAATAAAACATCTCTTTCAGTTAAACAAATAAATCAAYTTCATAGAAAGTTTAAAGGTTAGAGATTCTCTCCTGAAACACTTTTTCCACCTGTTTTTAAATCAGGAGCCATGTTTAAAGCTCTGCCTGAATTTCTCTTGTCTCGAATTGTTGTTTTTCACTTGTATGTGTGCAGCTTTGTGTGATTGTCTCCCACAGTTTGACTTTATTTGTCTCTTTCTCAGCCTTTGTGTTCCCGTTAAACCGGGACCGGTCCAACCAGCCGGCCCGGTCTGGAACAACAACAAACAGATGAAGAATGAAGACTGGCCCAGTCTTTGTTAGTCATCTGTTTGTTGTTGTTTTTGTCTCTTTCTGCCTCCTCTTCATTAAGGGTCGACGCCGGATCCTAACCCTAATTAAATCTGGTTCTCCTCTTGTTTTTTTCTTTCTTTTTTTCTTATCTGCTGCTCCTGAAAAAGAAAAAAAAAACTTTGATGTGTTTTGCTTTGAAGTCATGAATCTTTAAAACATTTACTGAAACCATTAAAAGCTGCGGTTTAAATATAAATTCACAGGTTTCAACTGAGAACAGGTGTTCGTGAGCAGCAGGTTGAAAGTGAGCCCACAGTTCTTGGAATGTGACCTTATTTTTAAATTGCTAAAAACACAATCAGAAGAACTTCACATTTGAACAGAAACATGTGAAATGCTCAGCAGCTACATCTGATAAAAACACAGGAGACAGTTTTGTTCATTGGTGACGATATAAAAGCTTGTTAATAATTAACATCTTCAGCCGTAAACCATCCTGGACCCGCCTGGCAGCAGGGCTTCGGTCCCACAATAAAACTATTAGTCCCACATGAAGAGCTTTCACACCATCAAAGTGTTGAACCGTCATAAAACTGTCCCCACATGCTGGAGTCAATCAGAACCACTGATTGATCCAGTAAAAATACTGGGAAGCATTTATAACCACAGGTGTAAACATTGACTTTCTTACTTTCTTTCTTAAGTAATTTTATTTTTATCGCATCTTTTACTGTTATTTTGTTACATTGAAAACCTAAAAATGATACTTTTACTTCTTTATTTTAAAATTTAACATGTAGTTACAAATTTAAAGTTTTTATGCACTCTAAAAATTAAATGTTGAATTTACTAAACAAAGTTATGTCTACTGGTTCCACTGAACCGAGTTGAGTCAATATGAAGCAATTTATACATTTACTTTAAAACAAAACGTGTAAATTGCTCAATTTAGTGGAACCAGTTTGGTTGAGCAAATTCAACACCATGTAAAAAG